>NC_051229.1:30810598-30938098 GCF_015220715.1 Pygocentrus nattereri
TTATGATTCCCACAACTGGGAAGCTTCATGCCCGCATTTAACCCATCCGTGCAGCACATAACGCACTAGTGAGCACACACACTAGAGGGCAATGAGCACACCTGCCCAGAGCGGTGGGCAGCCTTTTCCACAGCGCCAGGGGAGCAGTTGGGGATTAGGTGTCTTGCTCAAGTCAACCCACGGGATCGAACCGGCGACCTTCTGGTCACAAGGCTGGTTCCCTAACCTCCAGCCCAAGCAAGGAGCAAAGACTTGGACAGTTACTGGTTTTAATAACATTACTCTGTATTTAAGTGGCATCACGTAGTTCCCGACTCCTGGCAACCATATGTTTTTCCAGAATATTCAGTTTTCTGTTTGGGTCTCAAACCCCAAAATAAACGTGCTCTTTTAAACTTTACCAATTCTTATAGCTATGCAGCATTTTGCAAAAACTCATAGAAATAAATAGTTTTCTGCTATAATCTCCCTGCAAACTATAAAATGTGCATTCCTTAACTTGCCTCTCGTCTGAGAAAGCCATGGCAGAAGACCACAAAGAGTCCATCATAGCCACAGTGAAACTCCTTTAACGCGTATTAGGGCTCTGAAAGATTTATCAGTTAACCACGACCATAACTGATGACAGGAAATGCTGAAGCAACTGCCCATTGGCTCCTTTTAGTAATGTATTTTGAGTCATTGGGGATTTTCTGCTCTTTTCTAATCACAAGAAACGTGTCTGACCGCAGTAACTGGCCTTATGCGACAAACGCGGCAGACACATTAAGAAATAAAATCGGCAAGAGCGGCGGGGGACCTGAGAGTGTGACCGTGTGCAAAGGTGACGCAGCACGAAAGTCGCTGCTTTGTGTGTGGAAAAAAAAAAATACCTCCGTAACACACATGCAGCCGCCTCATGGTGTCTAGTCAAGCTGAAAACCTCACGCGAGAACCTGAGTCACTGACACATGCTGAAATTAGTTGCGTCAATGCCACCAATTCCAAAACTCTTACCTGACTCAAACTGCGAGCTCAGAGAATAAAGGCTGCCTGCTCGTTTGGAGATGTGCATTACTGACAGAATCAGAACGGTCCCTTACCTCCCCTCCACGAGCAGCACTTCATTATGTAGTCCCAAAAACAATGCGTCTTGATGGGCAGCTAAACGGTAACAAGCTCTTTGATTTTCTGCTTGGTGGGATCTAAACATGCGTCCTCCTTCTGATGTGTTTGTGCACTGCTGAGTAAAAGGAGGCTATAAATCAGCCTTACTTAAATGAAAAGACTGAATCACACATTTGATTCACTGAAAAGCTCAGGAAACAGAATAAGCCGTTCCATCACTGAGCCATGCCCGTGTTCCTCTTCTAAGAAGGGGCCCCTTAGGTAGTGCTGCTAATGTGCGTTTACCTCTGGGTGGAGATGCATGTTTACATTCAGCAAAACCCAGACTGGCCGTCGCATGCCAACGTGAGCAGGTTGCTTCGAAGGGGCGAAGGGTTCATTCTCTCTAAAATGCTTAAGGGGTGGAGAAAACGGCTCCCACAGCCAGACAAAAGGCACCTCCATTAGAGCCGCGACAGCATCGAAGGCAAGGAACTCTCAGGCTTCAAGGCCGAACACTTGAACGCTTTTCAAAGCGCCAGAGGTCCACTTGAAACAAACAATTCAATACAGAACAATAAACACGGTACGCCGGTAAAGGGATGCCATCGAGAGGGCCTCGAGTTCAGTTACCGAGGCAGAGGAGATGTGAGCAAGTTACACGCCCATGTGACCTCGCTCCACGTCTTATTCATTCTCCGTGTGGGGAAGTAGGCCTGATCACAATTAACGGAGCGGCTTAATTAAATCACATGTGGCCTTAACACTTAACCAGTTGCCTTTACACGTCAGTTAGCAAGCCAACTGGACTCTCTTCTCAGCCCTTTAAATATTCATGAGAGGAAAGCCCTTCGCCATCTGTGTGTAAACGCCACTGCAGAGCTACGAAGCCTACGCAGTGGGGGGGGGTTCTTCGACCAGCCACATCTATAGTCTATAGGACAGTTCCTAAAGCATCTAAAATGCCTCGAGTCTTCCGGATTTGCGTGCTTTCACTTTTTTTACTAACCTCTTATTCTCCACGGTATACTTCGGTTTGTCTATCTGAATTTACCTGACCAAATTATTCAGTAACTGCATGAAATAAATGTCATTAATTTTTTAATTAATTAATTTTTTGTAAACGCTCCCCTCAAATTAACAGAAGTCTTTGCATTCCTTTCTAAAAATCACTGAAGAGAGGCTAGCTAACAGCCCAGATTGGTGGGAAAATGGGTCGACTTTCATTAGACAAAAAAAAGTGAATTCAGCTTCTTTCATTCTAAGGGTTTAAAATGACACCACCCGTCTATTTGACTGGACAGAAGAGTTACAGCCTCGTACGACGCCCACCTTTTGAACGTAGCTTGAAAGTTATGAAGAACGACATTTTCTGTATTAATCAATCGATATGAAATGACGCACAGGAATCAGGTTAAAAACTGCTGAAGTCTTCTGAAGTTTAAATGGTGTGGCAATCCAATGGTCACCCTGCTGGGATTCTGCGTGTTTCTAATCAGTTCTGATAAGCACAATGAGCGTGGTGGTAAATACCACCTGCTGTCTGTCAACGCACCCAGCATGGCAAGGCCACAATAAGCTCACATGAGCCGGGCTAAAAGTTTATGGCGACCCTGTGCCATTTGCATAGAGGTTTGCACGTCGCTAACTGCCACTGACAGGGGCCCTTTTTCCCCCCTTTTGCCTTCTGGCAGGATATTTGACCCCATCTCCAGCAAGCATTATCCTTCCTCTCTCAGTCCAGACTGAGAAAATTAAGTTTCCATGTGAACTGGCCACAGAAAAAAAAAAACCTGCACACAAAATCTCAGCTGGATGAAAGGGGCTGCTGTGGGGGAGGGCGGCGCTCTGGAACTGCTTGAGTTTCCTGCGCTCCTCAGTTTAGTGTTACAGCCACAGATGGAGGGCCTTTTCTCCTGTTCTCCTCCCCGGCGAGCTCGGACCAAAGCGAGCTCTGGCCAGCCTCTGTTCTCAAATCTCCTGGACGCACCTCCACCCGATCTATCCATGCTATATCCACACATCCCTCGCTCCGAACTGATCAATATATCACTTGCATCAGAATAATAATGAATTCATTAACATTCTCAATCACACCAATTACCCTCATTAATAACAAATTAGTTAACTGAAATATATACGTGTTACTCGCCGAGTGCTTCGGTGCTTTAGATTGCTCCCCAAAATACACCCAAACAAAAAATGAAATACCAAGTTTCCTTTCTGGAAATGAGCTTTCTGTCTGGTTAACATTCATTTCGAGGATAATGGAACAAAGCAGTCCAACCAAAACAAGCTCTCAGAGCTGCAGACATTCTTCTAATAAAGAGCAGCACTCAATAAGCCTCTATTAACGCAAACGTACATATCAAAAAAATGTGATAAATGTGGAAAATATTCCAATACTGAACTTCAAAACTGCCCAGCATTTCGCTCCTTCCTACGACTGCTTCTCATTTCCCTCTCCTTCGCATGCTCGCTCCGCTCTGCTTCGGCCGATTTCCCTTCTCCTTTTCTTTGTTTCCCCTGGAATTCTCCTGCATTTGTTTTGCAATCACAGCCAAATGTGCTCCTACTAGGCCTGCCTCAAGGCTTCGCCCCCTGTTCAGAGAAGGCCTCTGAGATGCCTCAAGTCCTGACAATGACACCCAAACAGAGGGGAACCAACACAGAAAATAAATCGAATGCAATACATAAACTGTGCAAAATATGTGCAATTATGTAATTACTTTTAAACAGTAGGCAAAAAAGGGCTGACCAGTGTAGAAACACACATGACTCAGAAGGCATTAGTGCTTCATCGGCTCCACTTCCGCCACATAAAAACATAAAAGCTCCATTATGGCTCAGTCACGGGGAGATACTGGCGTAATCATCAACCACGGTGTGTGCAGATCAAAGGGAAACCGGCTCCTATAAGAAAGTTTAACAGGTAAGGCTCTTGACTTAGAACATGTGAAGGACAACATGCACAGGTGTGCATGTGAGTGTATACATTTCATTCCTACAGGTCACCATAAAGCCCAGATAAGCAGCAAAACCAACAAGCCGGCTGCACCAGGATGGGAGGATATGATGGAATGTTTACATGATCAACGACTAAAATTTGCCTGAATTGATGGAACTGAACCTCCTGTATTTCTCTATAACATACCTAAATAAGTGCATGGATAAATGGGTACAGTTCATCCACTGGGGCAGTCATGGGCTGGAGGTTAGGGATCCAGCCTCGTGCCCGGAAGGTCACCGGTTCGATCCCCAGAGCCGACAGCACATGACTGAGGTGTCCTTGAGCAAGACACCTAACCCCTAACCGGGCGCTGCGGATTGGGCTGCCCACCGCTCCGGGCAAGTGTGCTCACTGCCCCCTAGTGTGTGTGTGCTCACTAGTGTGTATGTGGTGTTTCACTTCACGGATGGGTTAAATGCGGAGGTGAAATTTCCCCATTGTGGGACTAATAAGGGTCTCTTAAAATTAAGACAGCCGCAGGCTTCACTTCCACCACGACGTTAAAAAGATGCTAAAGTCACACTGTATGCGGTTATGAGCCGAGACGCCTTGCGACTAGTGGCCTTCGTCTTGAGCATTCATACTGCACTGACCAATCACATCAAAGGAAAGGAGGTGGGCCTTCTTAGAGAGAGTAACTGAAGAGACTCGTGGCTGTAGGTGTTTCACCTGAACTGTATGAAGCCACAGATCAAACTTCAAATAAAAAAAATAAATAAATAAATAAATAAATAAATAAATAAATAAAAAAAAACACAGTTGAACTAGTAGCTGGATAAACTCGGCCAGACAGAGTGACTGCAGGGGTGGGGTGAGTGCTGATTAACAGAGTTTGGATGAACCACTTTACAGTGAAGGAACGAATAATAATAAACAAAAATAAATAGCAAAAGCTTGTCATTTTGTCCTGCAGCCCATTCTGGCCTACAGTCATGGTCTATTCTGTATGATCTATACAGGGGCTCAAGATTTTCTTTAATTCACGACGTACCATTTCAGTAAGTCACTTCTGAAGTTTCTTCCAGCCCCCCACTTTTTTTTTTTTAATCCATCAAGTCCCCCCACCCCCCCCACCCCCACTCCCACTTTTCTCCACTGATGTTGTGCTGATGAGGTACCTGACTAGCACCCCCCACCCCCCACCCCCTTCCAAATTAATTTCCTTCCTTTGATAAAAGACTTGGAGGAAGACAAAGTGTTTAATGACCGTGTCCTTCAAAAACGAACTCCTAATAAGTGCAAAAAAAGAAGATTTGTTTAACTGATTTTCTTTGAGACTTGAAGGCGAGGAATTAATTACCTTGATTAAACATTGTCGGCGTGGGCGCTGAAAGACGGGAGCGGAATTAGCGGTCCCTTGTTGAACTTCTATGGGGCTGGATGAGATGCGTCCCGATTACAAAGACCAAAAACAACGCCAGCGTTCGAAGAGAACAGAAACCGGTACTAAAAAGGGACCAGAGACATCACAGTGTGGTCCGCGGGCATGGAGCATTATGAAATGCATATTAACGCATATTGTGTTCCATTAAAAACTCAATACTGCACACTTATTACTAGAGCTGCAACAACTAATCGAGTGATAATCATTCAAACAGATTAATCAACAATGAAAATAACTGTTAGCTGCAGCCCAACTCATTATACATTCACCAGAGGTCTTATGTTGTCTATTGAATCTTGACCTAAAAAATTAAAGCAATACACATGTTGCCATTCCTTTTGAAATTCCACATTGGGAAAGCACCGTACTGTATTATGACCCGACGCCCTCCAGTCTAATCCATAAACTGGTTCCACTGTGTCTCCCGCCAAAGTCATTTTCATTCAAAACTGTCCTAAAAAGAAGCACAGAAATAGCTGTGGTTTGTCTAGAAGTGGGAAAAACAGATGAAAATAACGTGCCGTAGTATATAAGATCAAACGGTCACTGTCAGTATCTTGTCTGAGTCGTTTTGCTCTGTAACAAACGTGGCTGACGCCTTTTAAGAAGAGGGGCTCTCGCATGTCTAGTTTGCAAATGAACGCCTTTGAAATTAAAACTAATAAATAATGGCAAAATGAAGGGGCCACTGACTGAAAACTGACTGCTCTGAACCACACCCCCGCCCAAAACGTGGCAACCGCTGCAGATGAAATACAGCTCAACTCATTCCTAAAGAAACCACTAACACCAAAAGCGCCTGTCAAAATCCGAAGATTGAGAAAGATATTTACGAGGGCGAGAAGCTGGGGAGCGAGGCGGCGTCGCAGTCTGAGAAGGTCTGAGTCATGGTGAAGATGTCCCAGGCAAAAACGGCGCCCAATACAAAACTCTAACTTAAAACAAGGTCCCATGGTCTGGCGTAACAGTGGCTACATGCATAAAACGACAAAGGCTTATGTTGAAGGCTTAGAAAAAACTACTTACCTAAGCTAAGGGGTGGACTTTTCATCTCCTTGGAACTACCAGTGGTTCCAAAACTATTCATATTAGTCATGACGTTCATATTTCATAAGCTATGTTCAGAAGCTGGGCGTCGTATGAAGCTGTAACTCTTCTTTCCAGTCAAATAGATGATGTCATTTTAAACCCTTATAATAAAAAAAGCTGAACTCAGTGTTTTTTCTACTGAAAGTCGACCTGTTTTTCCACAAATCTGGTCTATAAGCTATAAACAGACGGCGTCTCTTCAGTGATCTGCTCTGTAAAAATGCCTTTTATAAAATAATTCGAAGCGCCTCTGAGATTTTTGGCTTTCAGCAGTAAATTATAAGCGTATAGCAATATGTTTGTTCAGAAAACACACTCCTGTTAATTTGAGGTGAGCATTTAGAATAAAAAAAAAATACATAAAATTAAAATTTACATGTATTTCATGCAGTTACTGAATAATTTGCCTCATGTTTTTGTCACATACATTCAAATGGACAAATCAAAATGTACCCTGGTCAATAAGAGGTTAAGTGCAGTGCATTAAACTTCTGAACAGCTCTTATTAGTTTTTGCAACAACCAGAAACTTCAATGATGAAACTTGAGACCTAAAAATTCTGTTTGCCCTTAAGGACTTCTCTCATGTTCAATTTAATGATTTCCATGAAGTGATTTTATGCCCTTCACTTATGCTCGTAAACAAAGGCGCCAAAAGGGGGTTCATATGAGCGATGCCACATTATATATATTTTTTTTTTTTTAATCTTTCAGGTTCCCTGAAGAACCATCAAAGGAAAGATCCACATAATGTAAAAGTTCTAGGCCAACTGAAGGTTTTCCAAAGAATTGTATGCCCAAAACACAAACTTTCCACACTGATGGATAGCTAGACAGATACTTTATTGATATTATATATTATAATTTTACATATATTAAAAAAAAAAAAAAAAAAAAAAAAAAATCACTCAAGCTCTTTTACGCAAGTGGCCACTGGCTGGAATCCTGGTAGAACTTTTGCCTCCTTGCCACCATTGGAGGCTCTATAAAGACACCCCAATACAGCTTTGTACTCTTAACAACCCCCACCCAACACACACACACACACCTCCTCCCCTCTTTGAGAAGGGAGGGGGGGTTACAGCTGGGTAACAAAGCATGACCCAATAATCCTCAGGCCCAACTCAAAGCTGGAACCTCCTCTCCAAGGACTTTATAAGACTCCGGCATGGGGGGAGGGGTTACACACAAACACAAACTAGAATTAATTATTATAATTAAGACATGAACTCCAACAATGGACGTCAGAAAAAGGCGTCAGCTGTACGTCCGCGTCACTCAGGGCGATGCATCGTCAACACAGCTAAAGCAATGCATGCGTTACAATATTCATCTTTAGCACCATTACTAAATAACAAAAAACTGAACCGCAACACAGACCATTCGCTGGATGCTTCAATCAGAAACTGTGCATAAAAACTGAAAAAAGTTATTCTATCTGCTTGTGGGGTGACATCAAAAGATACAAATCACGGTACTATAAAGTTAAAAGAAATAAGCGAACAAAAAAAGGCCAAATCAAAACCAACTGTCAGGTCTGTAAAGCATTTTTAAGCTTAGGTTCATTAACGTAATCATCTGACACTGAAACACATTATCTGGGAAGTAGCGATATATCGACATGTATATCGATATTTCAGTATCGGCCAGGCCGCTGAACTCCGAGGCGCTGCTTGCCTGCTGAGAAGCTCCAGGCTGTGCTTGTGAGGCTCAGTGAAGCGACGTGAAGTGAGGCTGGCTTCCTTGAACTGAGAGGAGTGTGAAACCCTGGGCTTGCATAGCAGTGAAGGTGTTAAAGATCAGAGTGAGGACGTTCTGCACCTCATTTGCAGTTTCTTTGTGGCTACTAGGTTCAAAGAGAGGAAGTCCAGACACCAAGCAGTGAGAGAACGATAAACAAGCACTAACTCTGGTCTGGTACTGAAGTTTGGCACAGCTGAAAGAGGAGGAGAACATCAAATGAAATAACCCCCTGGCAGAAAGGTTCCAACTAACCAGCACAACCTGTCCACTTCAGGGAAACCATCAGCACCGATCACCGTTATGATTTAAACAAAGACAGACAAAACTGACCACACTCAACTGGACAAAGCCGAACCCCAGCTGCGTTAGCTCATGCTACACTGCACTGCAACACCGTCAAACTCCCGGCGTGTTAACCCTTTCTGTGTAAACAATTCCAGGGAATATTCTCTCATTACACGTGAAAAGTCGTCAATTTTACGGTGAAATTAGACATCGTCACTACTAGGTGCTTAATCTTAACAGTGGGGTCCAATGTAATCTGAAAACACTCAATGCAACCTTAACACAGACATGGATGAGACCCATTATGTTAAAATCATGCATTATGGTCCACTATTTTCTGCCCGAGACAGAAAGATCTAATCAACCTTGAGTAAAGCTGAGCCAATCTTGACTAAATCTTCCACAACAAACTGAAAACGCTGCTATCTTTCCAGACGAAACTCCAACACAGCACGTCCACACATCGCTGTTGTCGGAGGAAAACCTCATATCTCCATTTTTGGAGATTTTCAGTTTTTGACATAATTCGATAATACTCATGCTCCTATACATCGCATGTAAATTTCACAATGAATGGACCAAAGAAACGACCCAAAATGACTTGGGAGAAATGTCTGGTTCCATTGACTTACATTGAAAGTAAAGTGAGTTTTTTCCTTCTGCTGCAAAGTTCTCATTTTGAAGATACAAGGTTTTCTTCCGACGACAACGATATATTCGTAACAGGAAAGCCACTCGTACTGCAAGCCCGGTGCAGAGAAAATTGAACGTAAAGTTTCCGTTTAAAGCGAAGAACCTGATTCCCTTATGAAAGGGAACCTTTCAAGGTTGCTAAATAAGTGCCAGTGTTATTTCATTACAGGCAAAGTTATCACATTTCCACATATGCAGGCCTCTTAAAGGGACACAGTAAATCTCTGTGAGAATGAACCACTCACGGCTTCTTTATTGAGTTAGGTGCATGCGTGCTTTCACTGCACTCAAGTTTAACACTACTATTTTAAGGAACGAAAACATATACTAAAGCCGGGCTCGTCACAAAGGCGCTTTTTGTTTCCTTGTCAGAATAAGTGGCTCATATCTGTCGGGGGAAAGGCTTCAAACTTTGCCAACACTGAAGGTGTGGGCCTTCTCACAATCACACCATGCATGACTTCTACTGAGCAGACTGTGCAGGGCTATGCAGTCTCTCAAAATGCCATGCAGGTCTTGGCCCACGCTTTGGAGAATTCACCATCAGCTGCTATGGATTCTCTTCTCCCACCAGCCCATTTACACTGCATGGGTGAGCCTGTGGAGCGAGCCTTATGGTGAACATCAGAGCAGAAAAAGCCATTAATGAGCTCCAGACCACATCCACAGACTCATTTCTTCAACCTATGTACCCCGTTTTTAAAAGCAGAAGTGTTGAAATGGACTTTCTGTGCTGTTCCGTTGTTTAAAATGCAGATTTTAATCTATACGAGGGGCTTTTTTCCTCCTCTCTCCTCCTGCTCTGATTGATCATCCTGAAGAGGGGGAGGGAGCCAGAGCTATTGTGCATTACTAGAGCCACACAAACGACAATATTAACCAAACCAAACAGCTTTTCTCTCCTCATACTTTCGATTTTCGACATAAAACCGAGCTGTGAGATTAATAAGTGCCCGCACATGTGCTTTCTCCGGCCTGGCTGAGATAGACAGACGTCCTTTGTCCCGACCAAGCAAGCAAATAAACAAAAGCCATGAGATTTGGACTCGAGCGGATTAGCCTGCACTTCATTACAATGAGCGATCCAATAAAACCGTCGAGGCCCCAAAGAACACGTCGTGTAACTTACAAAAACGATAAGAAACCCAAATGAAATCGGACCCAAGTTCGAAGACCGATCGACGAACCGGGCAGCAAGGGGGTTACAAAAGAGGTTTTGACCACCACGGTTGTTTTTTTCCTCTCCTTCGTCTTTCGAGCTGAGGAGAGAGAGAGAGACAGAGAGAGAGAGAAATGCTGCGCCTCCATTGTGAGGCGTTCAAACGAGGGGGAGCAGAGTTGAGTTTTATGTTATTAAAAAATCGTCGTAATGTGTGTTGTGTTAAAGATTTACGTTCTTTTTTGAGCGAACTAAGTCCGAAAATACCCGCACGGGAGCCCTATACGGCCGGGGTGAGTAACGTAAGCCCCTTTTAATCTTTAAAAACCCGTCTGACGAAACTGCGTTAGCACTCGAGCTAAAATGCAAACACGTAACGAAGCAGCCGTCGAGCCCAAAAAGAAAGAATTCAGTTCGTCTGGTCGCCGAAAGAGAGAGACAAAAACGTCGAATTCACTTTTCCACACACACAAACGTCTATTCTGCTAGATTAGAGGTATTTAGCTGCGGGAAACTTCCACCGTTTCCACACGAAGCGAAGCAGAAACTGGGATAACGTTAACGGTAGCGGCCGTTAGAAGTGACCGTTAGCGTTAGGCTCGTTAAGTTTCCACTCACCGACTTGCAGGACATTATCCACACAGCCCGTTTCCAAAAGTCGGATTCCCCGCCGGAAAGGGAGCCCGTCTCCAGCGGCTCCGGTCCCGGCGCTCCCTGCCGTGCTCGCCGCCCCTCCGGGAGCAGTGGCCGAGCCAGCGTTGGAGGCGCTGGAGCCCGCTGCGGGAGCGTCTTCGCCGGCCGCCCGGCACTGGAACGACGAATACATGCATATCTCCCTCTCGTTCCGCGGGAAGGACCAGTAGACGATACGGCGCTGCACGGGCTCCGGGATCCTCTCGAAGCGCTCCTCCACCCGCTCGAAGGCCCACTTTTCCGCCACGGCCTTGGCGGCGCAGTCCAGCAGGGATTCCGGGCAGCGGGGACGCGAGATGGGGAAGACCGGACCCGGCCCCGGACCGGGGCCCCGAGGAGCCGGACGCAGGCACGGCCGCTTGCTGGCCGGCGGTGAGGAGAGCAGCTGGAGCGACGGCGGCGGATCTCCGCGTCCCTCCGCCATGACAACGCGAATAAACACTGACGCAAAGAAGCGAAGAACGAGAAAGTGGAGGAGGAGAGACACTCGCGACGACCGGACTCGGGAATCGTGCTTTTGAACCGGTTCTTTTCAAGGAATCAGTCGAATCGATTCATACGTTCAACTGAACTGCGTCGAGCATCTTCACGGCGTCTACGCCTGAGTTATGGGTGGAAGGCTCCTGGTAAAACTCTACCAACGCTCTTTTTCAATTTAATCTCATAAAAGCGTCACTGAATTCCACATTGTAAGGAATCGGGAGCAAAACTGTTTGAAATGGCTAGCGTTTTCTCTCTGTAGACGGTCTCCAGCCTCCTCTCAGCCTTTTTCTTAGCTTTGCACTGCAACCCTGAATCCGTCTGACAAGAAGCAGAAGCCACTGTCTCAAACGAATGTGTTTTACATAGAAAATACAAGAATAAAGTTGTCTCGAACACTTCGCAGTAGAGATCAGACTCAATCTCTGAATCGAATCTCTCTGTATTAAAGAAAGTGAGAATAAAGTTGTCCAATCTTTGTGGCCGTCAGTCTCATGAACTGTGAGGACGACGCGAGAATGAACTTGATTTGACTCGAAACAGAAGAATCGTTGAATCGATCGTCGGATACGTTGAAACGGACGGTTCAAAAGAATCGATTCAGTGAACAGAACAGAAGTTCCCATCACGGGCTGCTACGTCACCACCAATAACAAACGCTCGTGAGCCAATCCCCGAGGTGATGCGCGCGCGTGCGAGCGTGCGTGAGTGAGCGAGGGGAACGGGACGAGCCGACGCTTCTCGCGAGACCTCGTTCTTTTACTGTGGGCGAAGAAACACGGCAGAAAAATAATCAGTAAAATGAACCAAGCCGCTTTTGTTCAGAACATAAGGCGTGAGGCAGGTCACGGTGGTTCTTCCTAGAACCCTGAGATCCGTACAGAATGATGGTTGTTCTGCACGTGGTTCTATATAGCACCAAAAAGGGTTCTGCCACTGTGATCAGCCTGACATGGTAACAACAGAAAAAGCCTCTAGGGCATCTGAAGAACCACTTCATCATGCAAAGAACCATTTAAGCGTTTCTGTATTGTTTCTAAGTAGAACCATTTCCATTGACTGAAGATCCACTGTGTTCTAAAGATGTTTTAAGGTGTTTTTGCTGCGTTTTAATGTGTTGCCCAGTTAAACTGACCCCGGTGAGCAGCAGCTGCAGTTTGAATAAACAAGTTTCTTACAGTGTCCCTTTTACCTAATGGCCCTTAACGCCCGAACCCACCCTTTGGCAGTTCACTGTCCTAGACAGGCAATCAAGTCCAGTAAATTGCAAATTAAGTTCACTCTCTTCCCCTCAAACATCAAATAAACAATTTCAAATGTCCTCAGAAACGGTCTTATCATTTACATTTATGGCATTTGGCCGATGCTCTTATCCAGAGCGACTTACAATTTGATAATTTTACACGAGTAGGCTAAGGTAGTGTTAGGAATCTTGCCCAAGGACTCTTCTTGGTATAGGGTAGGGTGCTTACCCAGGTGGGGATTGAACCCTAGTTTACAAGGTAGAAGGCAAAGGTGTTAACCACTACACTAACCAACCACCATCAAAAATGGTCTGGCGTTTTGTGAAAAGCCAAATCATTTAAAGTGCTCTTCATGCACGCTGGACAATACAGTGGACAACCTAAATTGGTTGAAGTCATTTTATCAAGTAATGCTGCTACATCACCCCAGTGCTGCATTGCCTAGAGCCCATATATTTCATCTCACGAACAGCTTAATGGTACACATGGAGTGGGTTTTAGGGCAGAGTCTGATTACGTTGATGGCTCTGTGCTGATCTTTGATCTCATCCTGAATTTCTTCTCCACAGGGCGCACATATCCACCACCAAGCCTGGCGGTCAAGTCTTTAAGGCCAGATGACTGAAGTCTTAGCCTTTATGGTTCACGTGGGTTCCAGACGTAAGTACTGGTAGATACATGGGAATGTGATCAGGCCTGGTTTCTGCCCTCAGTTAGTTCAGACCTTTGCAGTGGGTTTGGCTGAGAAGCATTAAAAGAGTGCCAGTATCTCAGTATTGACACCTTGCAAAGGCCATCACATACACTCTTAACAGATGGCTTTTCACGGGTTCCAAGGGTTCTTTAGTAAAGACAATGGTTCAATATAGAACCATGAACACCCACAGGACCATTTGCATGCTTAAAAGCTTCTTTGGATAGAACCATAAATGGTTCTTCAGAGTGATGGAGAATGCATTGTATATGGCTTTATACAGAACTATTTAAAGGGGTCCACTATTGATACGATGTCAAGCCTGTAACAATAGGTGACGTCTTGCTGTAAAGAACCATTTGCAAACACATTTTCTATCAATCTTAAGAACCATTTATGATCCAAAGAAGCTTTTAAGCATGCAAATGGTTCTTTGAGTGTTGATGGTTCAATATAGAATCATTATCTCTATTAAAGAACCATAGAAGAACCATTTTTAGGAGTGTTGATTATTTTACTGTTTTTTGTCACAGAAATGTCTCATTTATTAATTTTTAAATGTGCCATTGTTTTCTCAAAAGCTAATAATAAAGCAGTGGTGTAATTACAGTAACACACACACAGCTGAACTCCCTCTTGTGTATTTTTGCATAATTTTCATGACTGTTTGGTTTTTCCGTCGTTACAGTGTAATAAAGCAGCTTGTGTATGAGGTGAGTGGAGTGGACTGTTCCAGAGTATGAACCCGCAACACAAATGGATTAACATGAAAGGACGAGAACAATCTAGAACAGGGCAAATTGGGACGAACATTTTGGAATAGTGTAAATGTCAGAGAAGATTCTGGAGCAGTACCACTATAGAAGAACCTTTCAGAACAGTGGAAATGTAGTAGAATCTTCCAGAACAGCTACAATAGGGAGGAACATTCTTGAGCGTTAGTAAGAAGAACTCATTGGAACAGCATATATGATGGTAACATTCTGGAACAGTGTAAATGTAGAAGAACCCTTTAGAACAGCATAAATCTGGAGAATATTCTGGAGCAGTGTAAATGTGGAAGAACCTTCATGAGCAGCATGAATTTTTGAACATGCTGGAACATTGTAAATGTAGAGGAACCTTTTAGAACAGCATTAATGGGGGAAAATTATGAAACAGTGTAAATGTAAAAGAAACTTTTAGAACAGCACAAATGGGGGAACATTCTAGAATAGTGTAAATGTGGAAGAACCTTGGAGAACAGCATAAATGGGCGAACATACTGGAACAGTGTAAATGTACAAGAACCTTTTAGAACAGCATGAATGGGGGAATATTATGGATCAGCGTAAATGTAGGAGAACATTCTAGAACAGTGTAAATGTGGGAGAACATTCCCAAACAGTGTAAATGTGGGAGAACATTCCTGAACAGTGTAAATGTGGGAGAACATTCCCGAACAGTGTAAATGTGGGAGAACGTTCCCGAACAGTGTAAATGTGGGAGAAGATTCCCGAAAAGTGTAAATGTGGGAGAACATTGCTGAACAATATAAATGTAAGAGAACATTCTAGAACAGTGTAAATGTGGGAGAACATTCCCGAACAGTGTAAATGTGGGAGAACATTCCCAAACAGTGTAAATGTGGGAGAACATTCCCGAACAGTGTTATTCTTTGCAGAAATGTCTTGTTTATTCATTTTTGTGATTTGTGTGTCATTGTTGCATCAAAAGCTCATAAAACTGTGGTGTAATTGCAGTAATACACTCACAGCTGAGCTGCCTCTTGTGTATTATTGCATAATCGTCATGACTGTTTGTTTATCCACTTGTTACAGTATAATGAGAAGATTGTTTATAATGTGAGTGGAGTTCAGAAATGTCCAGAGAGGGTCAGCAGATGACCGGTATGCAGAGGGGAAACGGAGAAGGCCAATGACTTCTGTGAAATAAAAAAAGACGTCCGTGATTTTGAGTTCATTTTCAGTTCACAGCGTAATAATATATAATAGTTATAAGGATATTAGAGGGTTTGTTTCCAGTCATTGGCACCGATTTTGTGAGAGAACCAACACTCAAAGAACAACTTTCATGCTTAAAAGGTTCTTTGTGTTGTGAAATTGTTCTTGAGATTAATGGAAAATGTGTTGTATATGAAAAGGGTTCTATATGGCACCAAAAATGGTTCTTCTGTTGTTATTGTGTAAAGGTTCTATTGTTACGATGTCAGCGTTTTCTGTGCTAGTGTACATGGGTCTATATAGAACCAATGTCTTTACTAAAGAACTGTTGAAGAGCCAACTTTTTTAAGAAGGTAGGCCTTTCTGCACATCCTAGATACATCACTGACTGTGAACACGAGCAGGAACTTGGCCACAACTGACCGCAGTCCGTTGTTAGAAATGGTAAACAGAGGCAGGTCTATGTCAGGACTCTACTGACCAAATCAATGTAAAACACCTACATATAAAGTAAAACATCTCCATAATGGTAACGTTACACGAGAAGGAAAAAACCTGCTTTACTTTTAATGTAAGTCAATGGAACCAGACGTCTCTCTAAATCAATTCAGGCCATTTCTTTCAATTCTTCATTAAACTTAGACACTTAAGTTCAAGTTCAAGTTCAAGTTCAAAGTGTTTATTGTCATATGTACAGAGGAAACAGGTTTCCTTATATACAATGAAAAGCTTACTTTGCTCCTCACTAAGAATGCCAGATATAACATTAAGAATATAAAGAGTATATATACAACCATATATATTAATCAAGAAATAGTGCAATGTATAAATTACAGTGGTATGGGTAAATAGTGCTGTGCCTTGCCGGGAACATGATTATCTGCAGCAGAAATGAGTAGTAAAGTGCGATAGTGCAATTGTAAACATGTGCTACAGTTAAAGTGACAGTAGTTGCAGGTTATTCCTGAGGAAAGAGTTCTTTACCAGTGGGGTACACATCACACGTCTGTACCTAAGTCTGGCAGACCGAAGTGTGAATAGTTATTTCTGGTTCAGAACTCTGATTGCGGTGGGGAAGAAGGAGTTCTTTAGCCTGGAGGTCTTGCACATCATACTCCTATACCTCCGTCCTGAGGGCAGAGGTTTGAACAGACCGTGCTGGGGGTGGGTGGGGTCTTTGATGATGGAGGCAGCTTTCCTTTGGACTCTGTGGTTGTAAATGTTCTGCAGAGAGTGCAGTGGAGAATTGGTGATCTTCTCTGCAGTCTTCACCACTCTCTGTAGGCATTTACGATCCATCACGGTCAAGCTGCCGTACCACACGGTGATGCAGCTGGTCAGGAGGCTCTCAATGACGCAGTTGTAGAAGTTGCTGAGGATCACCGGAGACATCCCAAACCTCCTTAGCCTCCTCAGGAAGTACAGCCGCTGTTGAGCCTTTCTGACTAGCTGCTTGGTGTTCAGTGACCATGTGAGGTCTTCACTGATGTGGACACCCAGGTATTTAAAGCTGCTCACCCTCTCCACCTCGAGCTCCCGGATGAAAAGTGGCCGATGAGGTCTCCTCTCCTTCCTCATGTCCACTATCAGCTCCTTTGTCTTGTCCGTGTTGAGGATGAGGTTGTTATCATCACACCATGACACCAGTCTGGTCACCTCCCTCCTGTAGGCTGCTTCATCTCCACCAGTGATACGTCCTATCACTGCTGTGTCATCAGCAAACTTCAGGATGATGTTGTCCTTGTGGGAGGCGACACAGTCATGGGTGAACAGGGTGTAGAGAATAGGGCTGAGGACGCAGCCCTGTGGAGTGCCGATGTAGGTGGTGATGCTGGCTGAAGTCCTGTTGCTGATCCTGACAGACTGGGGCCTGCCAGTCAGGAAGTCCAAAAGCCAGTCACAGAGGATGGGGTGCAGGCCGAGTGTGGAGAGTTTGTGGGTGAGTTTGTGTGGGATGACCGTATTGAAGGCTGAGCTGTAGTCAACAAAGAGCATCCTGATGTAGGAGTCTTTGTTTTCCAGGTGGGAGAGGGAGTAGTGAAGGGCAGCAGCGACTGCGTCCGAGGTGGATCTGTTTAATACTTAATACTTAACCTATAAAATAAAACACATCTCCATAATGGTAACGTTACAGGAGAAGGCAAAAAACCTACTTTACTTTTAATGTAAGTCAATGGAGCCAGATGTCTTTCTAAGTCAACTCGGGCCATTTCTTTCGGTTCTTCAATAAATTTAGACACAATATAAAGAATGACCAGCATTTTCAAATTATGCAATAAACTAAAAAAAGGTTTTCCGACAACAGCGATATGGTAATATTGGTTACAGGCTTCAAATACAGGCTTTTTAAGCTTTGAAGTCCATATTTAATCTAGAATTTTAAATAAATGCTCCTATGAATCGCTTTAAGCTTAGTGCTAACACACTACTGGAATCCCATAGGGGGGCTAGCGGCAAAAATCGTTACTATCGTTACGGTGTTTTTCTCCTTTTGGCCCAAACTGAAGGCCTCTAACAGCTGCATGCAGTGGCATTTAGATGTCTCTGCAAGTAACCTGTTTCTTTCGGCCTCGTGTTCGATCGAAGAATATTTATTTGAATTGGCGCAGCTTTAGTAGACACCCCTGGAGCCCACCATTCAGCTGTTTCATAGCTTCTTTTCAGGATTTCTGTCTCGGTTACGAATCCATAATAGACACGCATACAGACGCAGGAGCGCGAGGGCCTCTCACCTCATGGCCCCTAGCCGACAGTGAGAGACCCTCCTGCAGGCCTGGCGTTGTCCTGTCTTTTTTCTCCTGCCTCTCACAGCCCCTCGGCCGATGAGTTGCTTTTTTCTCAGCCTGTTGAAACGGTTTCACCTCATTGTCCCCTCAAAAAAGCGGGGAGGGGATCTTTAAAGCTTCCTCAGGACCTTTGAAGACTCAGAGCTTCGGAGTCCAGCTGGGAGCAGGGCGAGAGATGTGAAAAGAGACTCTCTCTCTTTCTCTCTCTCCCTCTCTCTCTTTATCTCTCTCTCTCTCTCTCTCTCTCTCACCACCCTGGGTGGCCTCTGTCATGACTGTCCCTCTGCTAAGCTCGATCAATAACACCCTCACTTCATTCATTCTATACAACAACATCCGTATAGAGTGAACCTTCAGCTGAATCCAGTTGGAGGTTCATATATAATTTAAAGTGAAACAGCATGAAGCACCCCCTTCTACTCTGTTTAAAATATCTGAACCAATTAATTGTGTTACCCAACATCTCAGTTGTTGATACAATGAAATGGATCAGCATGTGGAACCGGAGCACTGGCTGTGCTTACATGCAAAGATTTTTGTCAATCCAATTGAATACATCCTGGCTATCGATTAAGACTGAGGTGTTTATATTCTCACTTTACTGAACAATCTGATGTAAAATCTACAAGTAATCAGATCCAAAAAGAAGTGAATGAGTAAAGAACCACTTAATGTAGACGTTACCATGACAGCAAGCATCATGCGAGTCCAGTCGGAGTGAGTTGAGCAGCAGTGAGCAGTGCTTGTGGTTTTACTTATGTTAAAATAAAGCGAGACTCAGGAAAACGTACTTTGCATGTACTTATTAACCTTTTAATAACTGGCACCTTGAGACTGCCAGTGGTTCCAAATTGCACTTCGTCATATTTTTCTTAACTTTCTTAAATAAATAAATAAGTAAATACTGAAAATAAAAATTTGCATTTATTTCATGCAGTTACTAAAGTTACATAGTACGATCCTTGTAAATATCTGATGTCTTAACACTTCGTAGCTTTTTCTGGGTGGTTCATATACGCAGCCTTGTGCGTCCTCCTCAGCGGACACCATCGTCACAGCGACTTGGCGAGATGTTTGGCTCTAAAGGTTGCGCTCATTTGCTCGTTTCTTCGTTTGTTTTGTTTTGTTTGTTTGTTTGTTTACTTGCAGGGTCTTAAGGAGACAGAAACAGTAGGTGTGTGGAGAGGTAATGAGAAGACTCCATTTCGCTGGCCGTTGTATCCCAGCATGCTCACTGCTGTCTAGTCGAGTGCACCGAGTGAGAGATGACAGGCTGACAGCGCAACACACAGGATACACACAGGATACAAGGCTTTCTGTGTGTGTGTGTGTGTGTGTGTGTGTGTGTGTGTGCGTGTGTGTGTGTGTGTGTGTGTGTGTGTGTGTGATTTTGTATGTATGACAGTCTGGAAGTAGGGGTGCTGTCACTTTTGGTGCTTTTCAAAGTGCCTCGAATCCTTGGTATAGGGGGGATGTCCTTGAGCGCTGGAGACATTGTCTGTCTCTCATGGATACCCATATGCTAACCATAGCGCTTAATATTCATGTATGAAAAAAAAATGGTTTTTGATATTTGACCCTCGCGATTGTATTTCCCAGTGTATTTATTCATCAACAGTTCATACCAATTCATCCTAATTACTAGATACTAATACCACGGACTAGCAGGGCACATTCCCACACGCTCAAAAAAACAGGATTTATGACCCTCATTAACATTAAGCAAATATTTTACATCAATTTTATTTAAAAACATAAAAATATATACATGTTTATGTGCACAACTTTCTTATTGAGGTGCAGCTCTCATGCTAACCATCATGCAAGATAGCCAGTCACTTTATGGCGTGGTAATATGTGGAGATGTAACGTGGAGCGAGGAGGCAGACGCATACGCTGAGATAAGCGAGATAAGCGACAGGGCAAATCCAGGGTCATAGTCGAGACAGTCCAGGTTCCAATAATCTACACAAGTTCAAGATGGACAGGCATAACTGAGAACTAAGAAACAAACCACAATGACAGTACAAACAGAGTAAAGACAGACCAATACAATACAAATACAACAGGGAAAACGAGGGACAGGTGGAAAACAAGTGGAGACAATCAGGGGCGGAGTCATGAAACGAGGGGGCTGGACCAAAACAAACACACATGGGTAAACCAAAACAACAGGAACACATGGACTGGACTGGGAGGGGCCAATGTATGTATGTATGTATACTTTATATTCATCAGTCATCAGAAGCAACCCAATTTGGATAAATCCAAAACTGATTTAACTGAATTGTATAAGACGTGTTAGATTTTTCCACTAAATCTTATTAGGAGCCAGTCCACATGTGGAATACTAACAGGAAACGCAACATCAACCAGGACATTGCTTCAGCTGGCATGCTGGACATGAGACGGCTCTTTTTATTTTTACAATCTCCAGCCATCCTTTGTTATTCAGAGCAACTGCTACTGAAATAGTGATACACATTAACTTAGTTTGTGGTTTTAATGTTTTTGACCAAATATCAATGTTTCATTTTGCTTGTTTTGAGAGAAACTCTATAAACTTGCTAGCATCCTTGCTAGGTCTGTCGTCATGGTAACGGCTATAAAAGGTAGATTAAATAAACAATAGCAGTGATTTATAGTGACGCTGTATATAAAGTTGCATTCCATTAATATTCAAATCAACAGTTCATGTTTTTTGTAACTGTAGGTGACCTCGACATGTTGGCATGGCATGAAGTGACTGATAGCGTTAGCTGTCTAACATAAACATCTGCTTTAATTCGTAATTCAGATGGGAGTGAATAGAAATTCTCACGGCTGAAATGTATAACGTTCTGTTTATTTCTTTCTCATTAGACTTTAAAGTTTACAGGTGTAAACTTGAGACTCAGTAAATACTGTTTAATACAGTTTGAACTGCAGTAAATGTTTGTGAATTTAACGTTTTTGTCAATTAATACATTTACACAGTCTAAGTAACTGTGCTGTGGATACAGAAGCTACTATTAACTGTAGAAATACATCAATGTTCTGTTAAAGAGCTGCATAAACTCTACAAGCACTTCTGATTTAAATGTTATTTAATTCATTCAGGTTTATTGAACATGATGGAGAAACAAACTATAAAACCATTTTTACACTGGATTTATGTATTTAAATTGAATGGAAAATGTAATTAAATGTAATTAAAAACGTACATTTTAACTTTTGGGCTTAAATATTTGTTTGAGTGTAACTTTACCTAATGTTACTTAGAAGCTCAATAGTGTTTAAAGAAAACCTGTTAATAATGTTAAAAGAACGTTTTCTGAAAGTTTATCATTTCACAAAATGTTCCTATGAGCTTACGTGTTAACTAAGACATAATGTTTTAACTGCATCATTCAGAGGATGTTTTCAGGATGTTGTCACAGCCAGAATATTCCCAGAAGAACATTCTGGGAACTAAAAATAAAAACGTCCTGCTGGGAACGTTAATAGAACATGTGTGTAATATCCTCTATGGAACCCCGCTACTGACACCCTATATAAATAAAAAAATAATGCGTGGCCATGCGTGGGAACGAGATTGCGGCTTACTAAGTTGTGGCCACGCATTAAGATCTCATTCTCACTTGTTACTAAGTCGTGGCCACGACTTAATCATCTCATTCCCATGTCTTACTAAGTCGTAGCCACGCATTATTTTTATTCATACAGGATGTCACCATCGGGGCTCCTTAGTCCTCCGAGTGTTTTTAGGACAAATAAATTGTGGTTGGGTGTAAAGATACAGTCCCACTTTATATTAAGTGTCTCTAATAACCGTGTAGTTACATATGAATAACATATGCAACAACACTGTAACTACTGATGATTTAGTCAGTGTTACAGATGGATTACAGCCTAATTACGCACGTCCATCGACTTCAGTTTTGCCTCAATTCACAGTTGTATCTTTCACACAGGAGCTTGTAGTGTTGAGTTACACTTTAAGTGGGCAGTTCCTGTGTAGTTGTTTTGTAGGTACTGTGTAATAATGCAGTGGTAATAGAGACACTGATTTGGGTTTAATGCAAGACAATTTAATTAATGTCATAACAGTTACATGCTAATATAAGGGGCGTCTGCTGACCAACAGTTTCTGTTCACAGGCCATCAGGCTGGTGAATACCTCACTCACTACCTCTTCCCCCCGCCCACTCTGAACTGGTTTAACCTTCCACTCAACAACTGCCCCTTACCTACACTGTACTGCTGCTGTTATAACAATACTGTTTACATCTATTACCTGCACACAACAACATTGTTTACTGTTTACATCTATTACCTGCACACAACAACATTGTTTACTGTTTACATCTATTACCTGCACACAACAACATTGTTTACTGTTTACATCTATTACCTGCACAGAATATTGTTTACTGTTTACATCTATTACCTGCACAGAATATTGTTTACTGTTTACATCTATTACTTGATGCACTTTATGAACAGCTGCTCTACATGTTTGCACACACGTCTACCTTTGCACAAACTGTACATTTTTACTTTTACTACTGTTTTTAGAGTTATTCTTATATTTTCTTTTTTTTATCCTCTTAAGATTATATTTGGTGAATGGAGGAACAGCAAAGTAAGAATTTCATTGTACTGTGTAACTGCCTGCTCTGCTGTGCATATGACAATAAAACTCTTGAACTTGAACTTGTTCTGTCACATTACAGACTGGTTTAAAGCTGAAACTGGTTACAGTGTCACAGCACTAGCAACAAACATGCTAGCTGAATGATATTTTACTGCTGAAAAAAAAACTCTGAAAACAACTGCAGTTCCAGTCTGACTATAAAGGTAATTACGCTTATGTTATTAGCCTTGTGTAATTACATGAGAGAGAACAGGCTGTTACAGCTATTAAGATACACTTGTTTAATTTCATGAGGTAAAACAAACAAGTTTCGGGTTTCAAGTTTATTTGTCATTTGCACAGCATGGCAGGACATGTATGCGTTGAAATGCTTGTGGTGAGGCTCAGGTAATCAAGAAAATAAGTAAAAGTACAATCTAACAAACAAATTGAAATATATTAAATACACACAAAATATACACAAACTATAGAGACAATATGCATTTGAATGTGGTTTAAGTGACTCAGTGTTGTTGTTCTTTAAAGTGGCTTTGTGTGAAGGTGTTATTGTCCATAGCAGAGATGATATTATAATAAGACTGACAGAGTGACTGAGTGAAGTGGTAGTCGGGGACGGACCCACAGCTTCACAGCTTGTTCAGAAGCCTGACAGCCTGTGGGTAGAAACTGTTCATTAGCTGGGTTGCTCCAGCCTGGATGCTCTGGAATCTCCTGCCTGGTGGCAGGATGGTGAACAGGGCGTGTGCTTGGTGGCTTCTGTCTGACCGGATCTTTTTGATCTTCCTGAGGCAGCGGGACTGATCGATGTCCTGTAAGGCCGGTAGTTTGTAGCCTATGATGGCTTCTGCCGTCCTCACCGCTGCTTTAAGGGCCTTGCGGTCGCAGGCAGTGCAGCTGCTGTACCAGACAGTGATGCAGCCCATGAGGACGCTCTCTAGGATGCATCTCTAGAAGTTGGTGAGAACCTGAGGAGGCAGAGCAAACTTACTGAGCCTATGCACCAAGAAGAGACGCTGACGGGCAGATCTCACAATAGTGTTGGTGTGGAGGGACCAGGTGAGGTCATCAGTGAGGTGTGTGCTGAGAAACTTCACACTGCTGACTCTCTCCACTGCGGCTCCATTGATGAACAGGGCTGAGTGACCACCCCTCTGCCGCTTCCTGTAGTCCACGTTCATCTCTTTCGTTTTGCTGATGTTGAGACAGAGATTGATGTCATGGCACTACTCTGACAGAGCGCTGACCTCATCTCTGTAGGCTGTTTCATCTCCATCAGTGATGAGGCCTAGGATGGTGGTGTCATCAGCAAACTTGTAGATGATGTTAGACGTGTGTTTGGCTACACAGTCATGTGTATACAGGGAGTACAGGAGGGGGCTGAGCACACATCCCTGGGGAGCCCCTGTGCTCAGAGTAGGTGTGGAGGAGAAGCCATTCCCAACTTTCACCACCTGGGGTCTGCTCGTCCGGAAGTCCAGCATCCAGTTGCAGAGAAGAGAGTTCAAACCCAAGTCTCTGAGCTTAGGAATGAGTTTGGCAGGGAGGATTGTGTTGAATGCTGAGCTGTAATCTATGAACAGCATTCGTACATATGTGTTCTTTCTGTCCAGGTGTGTGAGAGCAGTGTGTATCGTTAGTGCAATGGCATCATCTGTGGATCTGTTGGAGCGGTATACAAATTGACGAGGTGTCCATGGTTGCTGGAAGTGTTGAGCAGATGTGAGCTTTGACCAGCCGCTCGAAGCACTTCATAACTGTAGATCTCAGTGCAATAGAGCAGTAGTCATTTAGGCAGGTGACGATTTCTTGGGGACTGGAAAAATTGTGGTTTCCTTAAAGTACTTGGGAATCACTGACAGCCTTAAGGAGAGGTTAAAGACATCAGTGAAAACCTCAGCCAGCTATTTGGCACACGATTTAAGTACATGGCTGTGGACCTGGTGCTTTGCGTGGGTTAACTGCCCTGAAGGATCTCACCACCTCAGACAGGGGGATGGTTAGAGCGCAGCTCTCCTCATCTACTGGGGGTTTCTCACCAGGTGAGGTGTTAGTTGCCTCAAAACGAGTATAATGAGCCTGAAGTTCATCTGCAAGTGAGGAGGGAGAGCCCCTATCACAGATGCACGTATTTGATAACATAAACACTTCTGTAATCTATCTGTGACAGTGACTAAATCAGTAGTGGTTGAATTGTAGTTGCATATGTTGTTCACATGTTACTACACAGTTACTAGAGACACTTAATTTAACATGGGACCAAAGACACTGATAAGAGTTCAAGAGTAGAAACAAAAAAAATAAACAGAAAACAAACATACATGTAACAGAAAATTGTGCTAAAGCCTCAGCAATTTAATATAAGATCAGTTTTGTCAGTAATCTTTGCCTTTTTTACAGCTTCCAGATCTGCTTACAGTTTTTCATTGGGATATTTTTCTATACCACCAAAGTTCAGTCTTAGAAGTTGGTTGCATTTTCTGCTTCAAATGATCCAAATAATCTTACATTCATTGACGGTGGGGTGGTCAGTCCATTGTTTGATGCGTCTGTCTCCTTTTCACAGTAAGAGCTTCCTGACAGCTACACATCCTTTCAGACCCACAGCACTGAGTGGTCTTCTCACTCTCTCTCAAAGTTGAAAGCTTTAAGTGCTGTTTATCTGATGGGGACAGTTTTGCTGGCCTTTTAGGTTGCGCACGTTTGTTTGGAGCTCCATTTCCCCCAATTGTCCTTATCTTATATCTAGTCTCAGAAATAGTGACTCTAGCCATTTTAGATGCAGAGACATTTGTGAGGCACTTCAGATGAGTTTGGGTAGCTTCTTGTCTGAACAGTGGTGTGTGTATATATATATATATATACATATATACAGTTTTTTACATATTTTGAAAATGCCTGTTGGCCTTTACATTGTGGGTAATTTTTATGATGAATAAACTAAAAGAAATGGCCCAAAATGACTTGTTAAAAATTTTGGTTCCATTGACTTACATTAGAAGTAAAGTAGGTTTTTTTTCCTTCTCCTGCAAAGTTATTACAAGGTTTTCTTCTGACAACAATGATGTATATCATACATCATTCACAATATACATTAGAATAAAGTCGTATTCATAATTCAAATAAACAGAAAAACAATAAAATGTAACAAGAATTTCTTGGGTCCATATTTTCCTTGACACCTTCACAGCCGCCACAGAGACTCGTTAATATCATCAATTACATCATGAGCTCAATTTACTGAGCACTGATTGGTCAAACCAGGAGCTGCTTTTTAACTACATATAATACTGGGCTTCCTCGAGGAGAGGCTTGGAGATGGGTAAACAAACACACAAACATCCAGAAAATCACTGTTTATTATTCATATATATATATATATATATATATATATATATATATATATATATATATATATATATATATATATAAATCATTATTATTAATATTCTATAAAGTTTGTTTATGCAAATATTAACACGTTTCTCAGCAAATAAACACAAACTACACAAATAAATAGATTTTAAAAATGTGTCTTGTGTGCTTTCGCACAGTACTGTATATATATATATATTTATATGCTAATACAGTATGTTGACACATTTTAATATGGGAAGAAATGTAAATATAGAACAAATGACAGCAATTAAATGTTTAATAAATTACGTATGAAACCAATTGAAATATGGAATTGTTCTGTGAATATTAGTGCACAATTTTCATTTAGTTGCTTACTATTATATTTTGAGTTTAGCATATTGGGGCAAAACACATGCAGTATGAAATGTGTAATACTTTTTGCCCAGGTCATATTTTGCGTTTTATTGTTTTTTTCCAATATGCTTTTTCATTTTTGTGTGTGTACCGGAGTATGTTCAATGTTCAAAAGCAATGACACACACAATCCGACCGGGGTGCCCAAACTTTTGCATATGACTACTCTACCATATACACCCCTATTCATTTTCACTGCTAAACATTGACGTTTCCTCATGAAATTTGATTGAAGTAAGCATGCAGGATCATTAATGGAGGATTCTTGTGTCCATGCCACGTGGCCGCGTCTACACAAATCGAACAATGGACCAAAACCTAATGGAGGATGCTACCAGTTTCCAAGGCAACGATTATGATAGATTTGGGAGAGACAAGACAGGTAATTGGAAAAAGATTGATGGGGGGACAAGAGAGTGGGGAGAAAAAAAATCCCATCAAAGGAAGTCTCTTTGGGAATAACTATAACACAACGATTGGAGCCTGCATTCTTTCAACTGTCACGATCCCTCTGTCCATCTATTTCAGATAAAGGCGCAATTCGCCTGCTTTGACATGTCCGACACCTCCGCCAGCCTCTACAGTGTGAGGGAAATAAAGGATCCGCGATGACTTGTGGCGGATCTGTCTGCACCGCTTGTTTCACGTTGAAACGTGTGGTGATCTTTTCAAAGCTTGGTTCAGAAACACTTCATTCACTGAAATGGTTTGTTTCTTCTGAATAGGTCGCCAGGTTGTCCAGCAGGTCAGAAAAACTACTTTGAACCACACTGGTATCAACTTCATCAGTACTACATGTTAGCCAAACACAGTGGACAGTAATGAAGTAAATGTACCTCATTTCTGTACTTAAGTACTTCTTTGTGTATCTTCCCTTGGCTTAGCAGTTGCTGAAAACTCCAGGTTTTGTTTCAGTGAGTGAGTTAGCTGAGCAGAACAACGGGGTGAATACGTTCGGTTTGTGTATTCAAAATGTTCATTTGAAGAGAATGAGCTGTTCGTGGATGACATCACTAGATGAAATCAGGTTTCAAAATCTGCTGCTACCTTATCGTCACTCCTGTGTGCTGATGGCCGCTCCTCTTCCCTACTGCAGGCTGTGTTGGGACTTGGCCTGTTCATTCTGGCTGACACGGTGTCTGAGAATGTAAAGTCACCCTGAGGCTCGGAGCTCAGGCGCACATCACCAATACCCTTCGCCAGCCACGCTGAAACAATAGATAGATAGATAGATAGATAGATAGATAGATAGATAGATAGATAGATAGATGGACAGACATACACACACACACACACACACACACACACACACACACACACACACACACACACATATATATATATATATGTGTGTGTGTGTATATATGTTATATTCATAACACCCACACAAACCCACACATGCACACATATACATAACACCAACAGGAACCCACACATGCACACATATACGTAACACCCACATGAACCCACACATACACACATATACATAACACCCACACGGACCCCCCCACACACACACATATACACTGACTCCGCACTTCTTGCAGTTCCAGATTATGGAACACTATAAATACAGTTAATGCATTTCACTGAAACGTTTCATTTGACATGACTGCAGATCTGAATACTTGCCTTTTTGCACATTTTATACTTCAACAATATACTACTTTAACATTGTTAGCTGTTAGAATTGCTGTATTAACCAAATACTCTAGACCAGAGGTCACTAATAGGTGGACCGCGGTCTGAGTCTGGTCCCAAAATGCGGTCCAATATGAACCTTGACCAATAACCGATAAACTATAGAGAGTTATTTCATTTTTGACTGGGTGGTCCTGTCAAATCAGTGTAACTTTTCTAGCTTTAACGGCCCGGGAGACTCAGACCAATCGCATGCGTTATAAATATCACACGTGACGCTACTCAGCCAATCAGATCTGTGCATTACGATGAGCACTGAGACTCCAGTGAGTGACGCACACACAGAGGAGGGACGAGTCGAGACACAGCAGTCAGAGAAGAAAGTGAGTCAGAGGGAAGTTATTTCACTTGGTGTTCTCTAAAAAGAGAAAACTGACAATAAGTCTTGTTGAAATATCACTGAACTGTCCTTTATTTGATTTGACATTCAGTTGTTGACTGTATAAGATGTTGATATTCCTACTCTACTTCAGTTTACAGTATAAGGCACTGAATCATGATGCAAGTTAGACATTATGAGGTTTACCTCCTCCTTTGCACACCTGACAATAAAGCCTGACTTGAGTTATGACTCATGAAACCATCATAAGTATCGTATAGCTTCTTTAACATACACATTTAAATATCTATGTATGCGTGACGTTAACATTAGCATGGTTCAGGCAGGTTGTGGCCTTTGTGTTGTGCGCCGAGAGGCGGTTGGCAAGGTGAACAATGGTAGTGTTGATAGAGGACCCAGCTACACCTGTAGAGCTTGATTTTATCAATGCGGAGGCCCGATGCTCCCCCCACTCCTCACACACACACATACACACACGTACACACCTTTCCCGCCTGGGGGCTCTTGCCCAGGTTCTCGTTAAAGTGAGTCAAAGTTGAGCAAGAGAGAGAGAGAGAGGAGCTAAAACTCACCCATGTGTGAAAAAAAGGGAATTAACTCCACCTTTTGTCTCCTGCTGCCTGGCCCAGCTAGCGCCTAGCAGGCATGCTGCTCTCACCACAAAGCCTTCGCCGCAGACAATGGGGGCAGATAGCATGTAGTTTGGCATGCAAAACTTATACAGCCTGCCCTCTTTGTTGCCTGTGGTGACAAGTCTCTCTCTATCTCTCTTTCTCTCTCTCTCTCTCTCTCTCTCTCTCTAACCGATCTGTTTGAGCTGATTTCTTATCTCAACTTATAGTACAGAGCATATTTACAGGATCTTCTCACACCTCATAAAAGCACTTCAGAAACTCAGACAGAGTTTGTTTATTTACACCCACCAAGTGTTCCCAAGTCACACACTACCTTAAAGGGGAATTCCACCAACATTTTAAAAATTCCTACAGGGTTCAGTCTTTGTGTCTTGTAAAACAAAGTTATTCAAAGTGAAATGGTTTGATGTGAAATGGTTCATGAAAGGGGAAACCCACCCACTTCTTTACAGTGGTGGTGATGCGGTCCAATATGAACCTTGACCAATAACCGATAAACTATAGAGAGTTATTTAATTTTTGACGGGGTGGTCCTGTCAAATCAGTGTAACTTTTCTAGCCTTTACAGTAGGTTTTAATGGCCCGGGAGACTCAGACCAGTCGCATGCGTTATAAATATCACACGTGACGCTACTCAGCCAATCAGATCTGTGCATTACGATGAGCACTGAGACTCCAGAGGTGGGACGAGTCGAGACACAGCAGTCAGAGAAGAAAGTGAGTCAGAGGGTCAGAGAGTCATATTTACAGGATCTTCTCACACCTCATAAAAGCCCTTCAGAAACTCAGACAGAGTTTGTTTATTTACACCCACCAGGTGTTCCCAAGTCACACACTACCTTAAAGGGGAATTCCACCAACATTTTAAAAATTCCTACAGGGTTCAGTCTTTGTGTCTTGTAAAACAAAGTTATTCAAAGTGAAATGGTTTGATGTGAAATGGTTCATGAAAGGGGAAACCCACCCACTTCTTTACAGTGGTGGTGATAGGAACCAGGCGTCAGGACATCTAGAACACAAATATAGCTATTGTATTTTCTATCCGAACTACCCGGTGAACCTATGTCTTCTAAGTATTTGTATGGAATGTTGATGATGGCTAAATAGTGGTTAAACTGTCAAACCAAGTTTTGGGGACTATTTTGACTACTTTACCATGCATGTCCCTCTTCAGCATGTATGAATATAAAAATGTACAAATAATAAACTTTTGTTAAACAAATTTAGACATTTGGCAACATATTCATAACCATTTCACATTAAAAAAAACTTTCAGTGAGGGAGCTTTTAGAGGCAGACGTCTGGTTCCCATCACCACCACTATGAGCAGTCCTGACTCGGTAAGTATCTATAGAACTGAGCTTTCCACACAAAATGCTTCAACTGAGTGTGTTTACGTTATTTATTCATGCAGGAAAAATAGTAGAAGTTTACTTTGACACTATTTCTTTTCATACATTTTATTTGCATTAGTTTTTGTGTGGAAAATAAATATTAATTCATGATTTTTTTTAGCTTCAATTGTGACACACCTCATGATGACATCACCATGAAAATGCACCACAGGCTTATACAAAAGTATTACAGCTGAGCTTTATGCTGGACTGAGCTTTTGTTGTGTTGTTGAAGGGATGTTTATTGAGCCGCTGCGGTGGACAAGGTGTGTGTGTGTGTATTGGGGTTCTATTAGAGCATTTAAAGAGTGGGACTTTACAACACAAAGCTCTTCCCACAAGTGTGCCTGTCTCACTTCTGCTAACTTCCTCTGCTCACACCTCCTCTGTCCACACTTCTAGTCTCACGAGAGCTTAAAGCTTTGCCACAAATGGAAATGACCCGATTACCCCCCCTTACTCCAAATACAACTAATCAGAATTTTATTACTGGAAGACGGTAAGACATGTTTACTGTAAGGAGTTCACTTTTGTTGCTTTGCAATAGCAATATGAGGCTAATGTAGCAAAAATTGTCAAATTTTAGGATGGCTTTGAGGGAATTATGTAATGGCAAACTTCAACTATAAGCTCCCTCAGCTATTTATATGATACAATATAGGGATGAACCCCTTAAAATGACTTGTTAGCTACATTAGTATTATAGCATTAAGAATGCCAGAAAAGCTCTCTTAACTTTTGTGTACACTAATCTTGCAATATTTCAAGATTTGTAACATAACGAGAATAATAATAACTTAATTTGGCCTATTCGTAACGAAATTAGGCAGATGTTAGGCAGATGTGAGGCATGTGGGCCAGAACGGGCCCAGATTCTGGACAACTTTGTATGGTTTTGCCAATGTTGTCATGAATGTTGTTGACGAACAATATAGTTGGGCCAGATTTGGGCCACATTCATAAGTTCCACTCAGTGCACAGTGTGTGGGCCAGATATGGGCTGAGGACCCCGACGTGTACGTGGCCAGAACGTGATTTGTAGTATAGCAGAATATGGGCCACTTCATGGCACTGAATGTTATGGATGGTACACACAGTGTAAAGGGCAGCTGCTGTAAAGTAAACAAGCTCTCAAATTACAATATAAAGTTTTTATGGCGAAAAATTTTGACTTATTGTAACTTTAAATGTACTTAAAAGCTTTCACACAGTCACATTTTGGCATCAGAACAGGGAAAACTAGTCCAAATAATTATTGAATTTCTTTCATTTGAAATGAAATTTCATTTAGCTCTCTTTCTCTTTCTGTTTATTCGGGTCAGAATGAGCCCAGAACCTGGACAACTTTATACGGTTTTGCCTTGTGTCTATATTTGTGGGCCAATACAATGTAGTTGGGCCAGATTTGGGCCACGCTCGTACATTCCACACTCATACTATACAGTGTACGGGCCAGATATGGGCTGAGGACCCCGATGTGTATGTGGCCAGAATGTAATTTAGACTGAAGCACCCATTTCTTGTTAACTAAATTAGCCTTATGTGAAAACTAAAGAAATAAACATGTCTTAACCAATTAACTACATTGGGGTATGAGGAAAGCTGTGTATTTGTTGCCGAACTGTCGCTTTAATTCATTCATCCAACAAAGACCTGCTTCCTCACTGCTGTTCACACCAGAGGTGCCAGAAGCTCTTAGCAAGTCTTCGGACATTTTCCTACTCTTTCCTCCTCCTCCTCCTCCTCGTCCTCCTCCTCCTCCTCCTCCTTCTCCGTTGAGCCAGTCCCTCTCTCTCTCTCCCACACTCTCTCTCTTTTTCCTCCATTCTGGCCCAGGGCCATTTAGAGGTGCAGGAGCAAGCCTTAAGAGAGTCGGGCACAAACAGAAGGAGTGACCAGTCAGTGATCTCAGATGACGGATGGGTGTTTTCTAAAGTACGGCACCTTTTATTGCCCATGTTAGAGCCATATTTACCAGCGAGGCATCAAAGTGTCCTTTGGGGCTGGGCTAGGCTGGACTAGGCTGCAGGGGGGAAAGAACAGGAGAAAAAGAAATCTGTTTAAGAGACAGATGCCCACCCATAAGGTCATCCACACTGATTTATATTTGGCATCAAAAGGGAAAAATGAATCCAAAGGTTGCGATTACTTATCAAATTCAAATTCATGTGAGATATTTCATCACTCCATTTTTTTTTCTCGCACGTTCTCTTTCTGGCCTTCCTGTGGCCAAAAGTGACCATTGTCCGAAAGGAGTTCCTGAAAAAATGCACTGAATAGCTTTGCGTTGTCACCTAAACCAGTGGTCAATGTCTTAAAGGGGCGAAAGTGAAAATGTAGTCTTTGCGACATCTGTTGTTAACATGCCCACACGCCTCCTACCGTGGAGCCACGTAAGGGATTTTCCAGTTTTAAAACAAGTAAACCCCCCTTCTGATGATGTGTCTTGAAAGTTGGAGGAAGATTTGAAAAACTACAACTACAACCCGTTTGATAATAAATTTGGACCAAATCTACACAAGTGTTGGTTGATTGCCAGGCAGATGTTAGGCATGCAGGTCAGAATGGGCCCAGATCATGGACAAGTTTGTATGGATTCACTTTGAGTTTATATTTGTAGACCAATACTGGCATGAATGTTGTGGACCAACAATATAGTTGGGCCAGATTTGGGCCACACTCATACGTTCCACTTACTGCACAGTGTGTGGGCCAGATATGGGCTGAGGACCCGGACATGTACGTGGCCAGAACGTGATTTGTAACAGAATATGGGCCACTTCTATGGGACTATTCATTATGGGTGGCTCACACAATGTAAAGGGCAGCTGCTGTAAAGTGAACATGGTCTCAATTTATAATACACTCAAAAAAATGATTAACCATCATAAACGTTAAGCAAATATTTTACATAAAACGTATTTTAAAAACATAAAAAAACACACTTTACTTATTTATATTCATTAGAAGCAACCCAATTTGGAAAAATCCCAAACTGATTAAACTGAATTGTATAAGACGTGTTAGATTTTTCCACTAAAATAAAAGAATTTGTGTTTTTAATGTTTTTGGCCAGATATTAATGTTTCATTTTGCTTATTTTGAGAGAACAACACCCAGCAAAGGTAGATTAAATAAACAATGGCAGTGATTTATAGTGACGCTGTATATAAAGTTGTATTCCATTAATGCTCAATTCAACAGTTCATGTTTTTTTTAGCTGTAGGCGACCTTGACAGATTAGTATAGCATGAAGTGACTGATAGCGTTAGCTGCCTAACATAAACATCTGCTTTAATTACAAGTTCAGTTGGGAGTGAATAGAAATTCTCACGGCTGAAATCTATAACGTTCTGTTTATTTCTTTCTCATTAGACTTTAAAGTTTACAGGTGTCTGTAATGAGACTCAGTAAATACTGTTTAATACAGTTTGAACTGCAGTAAATGTTTGTGAATTTAACGTTTTTGTCAATTAATACATTTACACAGTCTAAGTAACTGTGCTGTGGATACAGAATCTACTATTAACTGTAGAAATACATCAACGTTCTGTAAAAGAACTCCATAAATTCTACAAGCACTTCTGATTTAAATGTTATTTAATTCATTCAGGTTTATTGAACATGATGGAGAAACATAGTATAATTCCATTTACACTGGATTTATATATTTAAATTGAATGTAAAATTGACATGTACTTAAAAAAAACATAAGTTTTAACTTTTGGGCCTTTTTTTTAGCTCATATAGATTTTTTATCACAAGGAATTTTGACTTATGATGAATTTAAATTTACTTAACAGCTTCCACACAGTCACATTTTGGCATTGGAATAGAGGAAACTAATCCAAATAATAACTGAATTTCTTTCATTTGAAAGGAAATTTAATTTTTCTCTCTTTCTCTCAGAAAAAATATCTCGTAATGGCCAGAACAGCGTCAGAGATGACCCGAGTGGAAGCCCCTGTTGACCTTCTTGGGCCCGGTGAAAGTGACTGCTTGGATGCCTCTAATGGTGTTAGCAGCTGATTTCACGCACAGCAGGTCACTAGGTTTCATTTGCCTCCATGCTGGCCTGACGGCTGATGGGACGGCACTCTGCGGGTGAATGTTAGGGTGGGGGGTGGGGGGCTGGGTGCATGATGTATTTCAGCAAGGATCTCCGTCATCACACCTCATTCGCATGTTCAAATAAGTATGAAATGACAGTAGAATAAAAACCAGCAAAAGGGCAAAGCTTTGCAGGAATGACAATGAGATGAGATTTTCTGATGACATTTTCAACCTCATTCTATTAAACTGGCCTAAAAAATACAAAAAAAAACAAAACAAACCAAACAGCAGACTCATGACAACAGCAACACACACTGAGACAGGAATCTGCATTCTGTTTGATCTGGCAGTTTCTGCTTGTCCTCCTCCATGGCTTTGCTAACAAAACTGTTGAAATAGCAAACGGCAGCACTTAATATCTGCACTATTGCACTTGGAAGGCTGAATGATAATGAAGCTAGCAAACAATCACCTTTCTTAGTTGATCATCTGCCTGTTCGGCACGTAATCCATGCAAATTATATGAATTGAAAATAATATGTACTTTCCCCACAAAGGAACACAGGCCCAATCCCATGTCACCCCGTGCCCCTTCCACTGAGCCCTTAGCCCTCTGTCTTGCATGTTCACATCTAGGGAGGGTTAGGGTGTCCCAATTCTTGTTGAGATAGAGGAGTAGGGTGAAGTGTTAGGGCTACATGGCCCTGCAAAGGTTTTCCAGAAGGTCACTCCAAACGGAATGTCAAGAGAAAAAAAAGAAAAGCTTACGAGAAAAGAAAAATTACGATAACAACTGTCAACAACAAATTATTATTTAACTGTTTAATGTTGCTTCAATGTATTATCGTCGTTTTCTTTGTAACAAGCATAGGTAGCTCATTTTCCTGTTCCACCTTTTATTTAAGGCGGAACGGGAAAATTCAAACAAGAATAGCTGAGTTCAGCTTCGTATCACCAGTGGGCGATAATAAATAATTGTCTTATATCCCTCTTGCATATCGCTGCTGTCAGAAGAAAACCTCGTATCTTCACTTTTGTCATTTTTAATTTTTTGACATCATTTCAAAGGACCTGTTGCCCTTTACATTGTATGTAAATGTCATGATGAATGGAGCAAAAGAAACGGCCCAAAATGACGTGGAAAGCTGTCTGGTTCCATTGATTTGCATTAAAGCTACAGTATGTTTTTTCTTTCTCCTGTAAAGTTCTAATTTTGGAGATAGGAGGTTTTCTTCTGACAACAGCGATATGCTACCCTAAATGTAAGGCCGGGTCATCTACAGAACACTGCAAGTAGCTGTTAATGGCAAGATTTGCAACTCTGTTCCAAGGGGTTAGGGTGACTAAAAGAGGAGAATCCTGGGGTCTAAGGATACAAGAGAGTCCAGGAGTCTGCTGTTAAATTAGAACAAGGGAGTCCAGAGGTCCAGTGTTGAACTAAAACAGGGAAGTCTGGAAGTCCAGTTGGTTGAACTACAGCTACAACAGATGAGTCAAGTCTAGTGGTGAGCTATAATAGGGGAGTCCGAGAGCCTAGTGTTTGAAGTAGAACAAGGTCAAGTCCAGCACTCCAGTAGCTGAACTAGACAACGAGAGTCCAGAAGTCCAGTGTCTGAAATAGAGCAGGGGAACCTCAATCTTATCCTCATCTGGTGGCCATAGTTGATAGAAAATAGTCCAGTAGTTTTATATAACTTTGTGTTTTAAATGTAGTGGTCTGTATGTGCCTAGCATTTCCAGACTGAAATATTATTTTTATGAGCGTAAATTGCCAACGTTTATACGTGTTTATCTGAAAAGTTGCAGTGAAAAAAAACGCAATTTAATTTAAAAATGCAATTTAATAAAGATTAATAAATTCATTTTTGACCATATTCATGGTAGTTCAAGATCTTTAAATGTGTACTTGTAATGACGTAGAAGATGGGCTTCTAGCAGTGTGCAGTCGTTGCTGTCCTGCTGACAGAGGCTGTATGTTCTCCGGCTCTCCTCCCTGCTCATTGCTCTCTCTCTCTTTCTCTCTCTCTCTCTCTCTCTCTGTCTGCTGACAGGCCGCTGTTGAGCCCAGCATGGCTGAAACCGGAGCTGGCAGAGGCATGGGCCTGAGCTGTAGCCGTTGAAGCGGTGAGCATGAAAGCACAGCAGCCTGGGGCTTTTCCTGATGCAAGCACAGAGACCAAGCCACAAACACACCCAGTGTCCACCTTCAGAGACTCAGGCCAGGGGGAAGGGTAGCTTACAAAGCTGCTGAACCTCATGTTGTAGTGTTCCTAAATGTTATCTAAACGGCCAACAGACATGCATGACTGTTTCTGAGCTCCGGATGTTCAGCCAAAACCTGCAGTAAAACTTGTCTGATTGGTGAAAAGAAACAGGCTGTATGCTCATTAATTCAGACGTTCTTCATCAAATATTAGGGCTTTTTCATTAAGTCGCAGTTGTTCTAGCAGAAAACATGTATTCTCATGTTTATTATGATTATTTCTCATTTGTAGCTGATTGACGTGTGGAGAAACTCTGTGGAAAGTGTGGAACTTTCAGTCCATTAAATGTTCGGGTTTATAATTAGAAGATGAGATGTTTTATTAGGATTTGAAGTTAATGAGAAGTTATTAGTGTGTATGGAAGCCCATTCATGCCAGGAAGAGGAGAAAAAGACCACATACTATTTCTCCTCCTGCTCTGGCAGCAGTATCTCAAAATTTGGACTCGTCTCAAACTACTGACTTACTGTCTCAACTCAAAATAATGCGTTACTAGATCAAAATAATGGGTTATTTTTTAAAACATTGGCTTACTATATTAAACCAGCTGTTTTAAAAAAAATGTTTGCCAAAATAATGACTTACTTTCTTGAAATATTGACTTAAGGTATGAAAAAACTTTCTCAAAAAAAAAAAGACTCAATATCTTGAAGTGCTGTCTTTTTATTATGATTTTTAATAAATAAAGAATTATTTTCTCAAAAGAATGACTATATATCAAAATAGTGATTTAGTACCTGAAAAATGTTGACATATGATGGCAAAATTATAACTTTTCACATAATATTTCACATAATACAAAAATGACTTCTTTTCTTTTTCATTTAATAAATAATTATTTTAAAATAGCATGCCGGAATTGTTCTGTATATATGGCAAAATCTTTAGAAAATAAGCCCTTATTTTTAAGATACAAATACAATAACTCATTATTCCAAGATACTAAATGAAAATTCTGACATATACTGCTGCTAGAAACAGCGAAGGAGCAAAAAATCGACTTTTTCTGTCTTCCCTGGCCTGAACAGATTTCAATGGACGAGAGTTTCATGCTCAGAAAAAGAAAAAACTTTTGCCTTTACATTTATGCCACTTTTTGTCATTTTTCATCACTGAAACAAATGGAAAAACATTGGAGGTGCAGACCTGAACATGTCGACGCATAACATACACCACTTACATCTTCACCAATGGTATTGATGTGTTTGTGTTGCTGCTAACTGAGTAGCTTGGACACTCAGTGAAGAGTGTCTGCACTGCTGAGCGATAAATCCTCCTGAAATCCTCCAGTCCTCCTTCATGCTCTTTTGCCAGCGTGAGCACGGCTGCTTTTTAGAGTCCTTAATTTGCTGGAGTCTGAGTTTGTCCAAATTATTGTGCGCTTGTTTTCCAGACCTCTCTCCGCCACGCTTATTGCGGTTAAGGAGGCATGCGGCGAGAAAATCTAGCCGCTCAGCCACTCGTTCCACGAAAGCACACTTGTCCAAGAGCTTGGAGAGCTTAATGAGTTCCTCACAAACAAAATCACAACAGTCCTTAATCAGACAGTGCTGTGAAATTGCGTTTAATTACTTCCCCGCTGTCTCCGGCTCTTTGTGGATTTAGCCCTAGCAGACAAAGCAAATATGCTGAATGACTGGCACCTGTGCAAGATCCTGATGTATCTTTACCTTGATGCTTTTGCTTGACTGGGTTGGCTTGCTGGACTTCGCTAACCGGCCCTGCTTTCAGAAACTACAAAACCCTCCGGTCCACCTGGCATCAGACTCTATAAAAGCACAGTAAATTAAAGATCATAAATCATACACTATTCATTAGAGGCTCCATCTAGACCTTTTTGCATTGGCTACTCTCCCTCCCCCAACTAATGGCTGTGAGCCTTCGTACACAGAGCTCTCTACCCTGTCCCTGTCCGCTGAACGTTACGTTCTGGACCGCTGCATTAAAAGTTGATACCCTGGGCACAGCCAAATGGTCTCCATCCACCATCACCCCCCCCATCAAGCCTGGACCTTTGTCTACTGAAGAAGCCAGCAGATGGTTTGTACCAGATCGGCCGAGGTATCAGTTTTGCACCAGGCCGACCACTGGGGGATATCCTCCACAGCAATTAACTTTGGTTACAATTGAGAAACTGATGGCACAGTCCTGCTCCTTTGTTTCCCAAAGATGGCTTCTATAAAAGGTTCTAACAATGTGCCTCAAGACACACAATGGGCCTCTAATGAAGGAACCATATGTAATATTTACAGGTTCCTGAATGGTTCTTGGCTTAGATGTGTGGCTAGGAAAGAGCCTTTCATTGCTATAGACTCTTACATTATGTGGCGGTTCTTTAACTGTACAAGCCTGTCACAGTTATTACAAGTCCTATCCCAAAAACATTACAGTAGGTAAAATGAAAAAACAAAACAAAACAAAACAAAAAAAACAGAAAACAGTGATCTGTATTTGAACAAAAACAGTACAAAGACAGCATATCTAATGTTTTATCTTATCAACAAATTTAGGCCGTTATAAAATTGATACCTGCAACACATTTCAATAATATTGTAATGGTGTCAATTTAAGACTAAGAACATTGTGAAATGTCCAAAAAGCCTATTCAAAAGGTGCAATTATGTTTGGATATCAAAGAAGCATCCAGAAAAAGCCTTGTCCTTTATATGCAAGAATTAGTTGAAGCTTGTCACTGATGAACTGAAGGCAAATGAATGTCCATGTCCTTCAACCCTTCAAAAAGCACTGCATTAAAATCTGGTATGTTTTTGTGATGGAAATGGACACATCGGTTCAGAAATACTTTGAAAATCTTTTGCCAATAAACACATTTCATTACTGCAACATCAACATCTAGAAATGTTGCTGACTTCTGTAGGTCCGATGTCGTCTGCAATGGATTGATGCATAGTAGAAATGTGTGTTGTGGTCTAAAGAGTCAAACTTAAGATGGTAAGTTCTTATTTTTAAGAAACAAATTAAAATATTTGTGAAAATAATTAATTGTTTCAAAATTCTGACATGTACTGTTGCCAGAAACAGAAGGAGCAAAAACTTTTTTTCTCCCATTACTTGGCAGGAATAGACTTGGACGAGAGTTTTGTTTTCAACCACTGTCAATAAACACAGTGCATCATTGCAACACCAACATCTAGAAATGCTGCCAACTTCTCTGGGCTCAATCCCATCTGAAATGGACTGATGCACAGTGAAAATGTATATGGTGTGTGGTCTGAAGGGTCAACCTTTCAGATTGTTTTTGAAAAAAATGAATTTTAAGTTCTTCTAGCCAAAGGACCATCCAGATTATTACCAGCATAAAGTTTAAAATCCTAGGTATGTCATGATATGAGGTAGTATTCCTAAGTAATCTGAATATCTGTGAAAGCACCATTAATGCTGAACACATCTTGGACTAACATAAGCTGCCTTTTAAATGCCGTCGTGCATGTATTACAACAGCAAAGCTGTATAGTCAGAGATTGTGAATGCTAGACTGACCCGCTTGCAGTACAGATCTCTCTCCCACTGAAAATGTGTCTTATTAAGCTCAAAATTTGGCAACTTTACAGGAGAGGGTAAAAAAAACTTTTTAAAATTTGAATGGAGGTTAATGGAACAAGCTTTTCTTTCACAAAATTTTGAAGCCATTTATTGGTCCAGTTGGAAGCTACACTGTCAAATGTGATCACTATAAAACTGCAAAATGTTTGTCTTCCAAAGTACAAATAACATAAACGCTGCCTTTTCGGTCCAACTGTGTTTTAAAAGTCCACTCTGTTCACTTTCCTAGGGTGCATTGTTGTTCCTTTTCTGTTTTTTAGTAAAACAAAATAACAAGAAAGGGTTTATGAAGTCAACTTAAGAAATATAACTGCGCTGGAATCTGTTTCTGTTATGCTCCCTATCCTGCAGGGATCCTACCAGAGATGTACCCTGGAAGGTACAGTTTTTTCCCTAAAAGCTTTAGGCTTTTACTTTAGTGCTCAATGAACTAAACAACGAACTAAAGACAATTAAATTGTTCATTACATTTATTTATATGCTTATTAAAGGCAAAAATGTAATGACCCGACCAGTTACATGTATAGTTCTTCCAAGAACCACAGTTCACACTGGTGGTGATAATAACTACCACTGTAAAAAATTTACTTTATAGATGTGCATGCAGGGTGTTATCAGGAAAAGTTGTACCTGAGACAACACAGTGTTTTGTGTTTACCACTATTTTACCATTATCAGCTTTACACTCTCAGAAAAACAGTATGAAACTGTCACTGTGGCAGTACCCCTCTTGTCACTGGGGTGGGACCCTCAAGGGTACATCTCAGTACCTTTAGTCAGGGAATGTAACTCTACCAAAATCCAATTAAATTATGTTTTCTAAGCTGTACTGACTCCACACACCCCGTCTTGTCTCCAGGCTTTTTATTTTATTGTTCTGTTTTAAAACATTCAGTTATGAAAAGGTACAAATATCTTGTTTTCCACTGGGAAAAAAAATATTTAAGGTGCACAGTTGGTACTTAAAACCACTGCTGTACCTTTGAGGGAACATTTTCATTGTTTGTACCTAGCCGAGCGAAAATTGCACCTGCACAGAACCTTTATTTGTAACGGTGCGCAGATGAAACTCTGAAATGCAGTGTAGGTTCACTAGTCATTTCAATAGCAAGAAAAAAGTGGGCATATCATTCTGTTGGAAGAATTCTATCTGACATTTTTGTCAAAATTGAGTTATTCACATGTTCTCATTCTTGACAATGTGTGAGATGTTTTCTGAGTTAATTGCATTTTTAGTTGCACTGCTCAGCGACTGTGGGAAAAGTGCATAAAGCTGTATGAAATGTTATAAATATTAAGCCTCAAAAGTAATTCAATAGTGAACAGTCTTACTTACAACATAAATATTAACTTCATTAATTCACCCGTCTTTTCTTTTTCTTCTTTCTCCCAAATTAATACATCTTGGCTCAGTAGAGTCACATTTCTGATATAAAACAGAACCTTATACTGCTATACTTACTTGCTGGGACAGCTTATTACAGGAGCTCGTTGCTGTCTGACTGAAAGGAAACTTAAACTCATGGTTCCCACCTAAAACTGACCTCTGCACAGGACAAAATATTTAGCACTGACCTTTAAACTTAATCTGCAATGCTTTTTTGAATAAGAAAAAGATGATTTGTCCTCAAACAAGAAATAAAAGTCCTAAAATAAATGCAAAATAAAAGCAAATGTCAAATAAAGCACTGCATTTCATCTGAAACATGCAGACACTCTGCAACAACACTAATTTTATACTTTAAAACTAATTATGACTATAAACTATTTGGTAGAACCTTATAACTCCAAGTGGAAAGTGAGTTCTTAGGATTAAGAGGTGCTGACCTGTTCCAAAAAAAAAAAACTCATTCACAAATCGGATAGGATTCGTAGATTTAGGTAGATTCAGAATACATTTAGGCTGAGTGTCATGTTCTTGTATAAAAGTGACGTGTTCCACATGTCAGTTTTGCTATTTGGAATGCAAAAAATCTCAATATTTAAAAGCCCAGAACACCATCCATCCATCCATCCATTGTCTAAGCCGCTTCTCCGTCAGGGTCGTGGGGGGGTGCTGGAGCCTATCCCAGCAGTCTTCGGGCGGAAGGCAGGATACACCCTGGACAGGTCGCCAGTCCATCGCAGGGCTGCCCAGAACACCTTATAACTGAAACACGAGAGAACCTTATAATTCAAAGGGGATGACATATGCATTTTGATGCTGTAACCCCTGGTTCCTATCACCACCACTGTAAAGAAATCATTCCCATTAAACCACTCTGAAAGACTTGGTTTACATGTCACTGATTCAGTAGTGTAGAAATGTACAGAAAACGGTGGAATTCCACTTTATGGCATAATGGTTGAAAAATGAGAGTGAGAGGACGTAAAGGAGAGGAGAAAAGAAGCTGCACTGGCTGGTGCACTCTCACTAATGACCGATAACTCGAGCTGGGTAAGGTGTGTCAGCCACCATCAGTCTTTCTAATTAAAGGTTCGGTAGACATCTTTCATAGGTCCCACTTCCCACCAAACAACCAAACTCCATCAATAAACACTCTACACTGTGTGCATTGCCGTTGACTGCATCGTGAGTAAGCATGCAGGAAATGCTGTCTATTGACATTGGAATGTCCCCTCGGTGTAACTAGCCTATTTGTCACCCTCCTACATCGTCTCATTCTATCATAGCAGTATTACCGCCCCTTGTGCAAGGCAGCTTTCCAAAATTACTGATGCCTATCTACCTGAAAATCATGTCAGGGGAAGCGGCGAATTCACTCCAGATACATACGTACAGACATGGGGTCGAGAGCGAACTGACCCTGGTTAATTAAGTGAGTGGGAAAGAGGGCAGGGGGAATGGATAATTCATGTGTGATATGGTACTCCCTCTTCCAGTGGAGGGAGGTCAGGAGGGGAAGGGGTTGGTGGAAGGTAGTGTGGGGTCCAAGGACTGTTCACCAAACCCAACAGACGAACATTGCTACAGCACAGTAATCACTCAGACAAAGCTCTTTATTACTCAACATTATAGATGATAACATTGTTGGCAGGTCAATTATTAAAAAAAAAAAAGAAGCATACTGTAATGATGCATTCTATTCGTATGATTCATGTAGTCTGCATTCTGACAGAGAAGGCACACCACAGAAGATGCGATAGTGAGTCGATTTATTGAGTAATAGTTGATAAATTAAAGCAACATGTCTGAAAAGCTTTTTGCAGGCTTTAAATGCTCACTGGTGTTTCTGAATGAATACCCAAACACTTCTTCTCAAAGCCATATATTTCTTAATTAACAATCAGTTCTTGGTTGTGGTGTATGTACATATTGTGGTGCTAATGCCTGTGTTGAGTATGTTCATTTACTTTACCATGAGCCCAGATGGCTGCTGTGGTTTTATGTCACTGTTTAGGTGGAATAAGTGTTGCTGTTAAAAAGGCAATGTGTTTACCTGGATGACTGTGCTGAGCAACTAGTTTTGTTAACCCCCACTGGTTTCCCCTGGCCTTTGGTACGCACCAAGGCATGCTTAGCAACTGTAAATGTGAACCACCCTGTTTATTTTTTTTTTAAATAATGCTACAATATTGATTCATCAAGGATGATTTATCCACCTTGTTGTGCCTCTATGGTTTTTGGCAATCATCTTATTGGCAATTTAAAAAAAAACCCTGCAGAGTGTGGGATGGAATTCATTGATTGAGAAAAGGTGGTATATTACAGTCAATGTCTTGTTTGATGTGTAGAAAATGGGTTTCAAAGCAGATGGAAATGATTGGCATAAAGCAGTGATTACATTCGGGCAGCCAAAAGTCATAGTGTGAAGGAAGTAGCTGAATTTTCAGGTCTATTGAAGTGTACGGTCATATGAGTCCACCAGAAGTCGCAAAATCACAGTTTACAGGAAATTCTCATGAGAATTGTGGCCAAAAGACAAACTGACAGGCAGGGACTAACAGCATGTTCCATGACTTGTGAATAAAAATCGCTTTGCTTCCAGGCAAGAATTGCATCTAGAAGTCAACGCAGGTCCTTCAAAGACACCAGGGAAGTCTTTGATGCAAGAAAGGCTGAAAATTGATGTCCTCTACATCCAGAAACTTGGCCGGTCCATGCCATATCAAATCACAGCTGTTATATATACAAATATATATGGAAAATGTTAAAAAAAAAAACTTTACAGCCCAGCATTGTTTGTAGCAAGTGTACACAATGTGGGTTTATGTAGTACATTGTTGTTTTCGAAAGAAAATCTCAATTTTTAACATTTTTCAGTTTTTGACATAATTTGAAAATGCTTTTTACCCTTTAGATTGTGTGGAAATTTCGTGATCAATGGACCTAAACCCAAAATGACTTGGAGAAAAGTCTGCTTCCTTTGACTTAGATTAAAAATAGAGTATGTTTTTTCTTTCTCCTGTAAAGTAATCATTTTGAGCATACAAGGTTTTCTTCTGACAACAGCAGCATGCTTCCAGTATTTATTATTTGTTGCCAAAATTAACCTCATAGTTAGTAATGGCACAAAGTGAGATTATGGTAAAACATCTTCAGACTGTAACTCTAGTGGAGTAACTCTTTTTATCACACAACGCTTAACATCCTCCATCCTCAAGCCAGACCGACAAATGGCTGTCAGCTTCAACCGTAGACAGAGGTTTAAAGCAGGCAGGGGCCAGCAATCCCTCCAACCAGAAGCTGGCGGGGATGTGCCGCGCTTATTTAGAAGTTGTTACAGGCGCCACTGTCATTTCACGCTTTTCAAGAGATTTTTAACAGATCTGTTTACAAAGCAGGCGGAGAAACGATTGGCCTCAGTGACTTTCCAATCACAGACAATTAAAAAGCCCTCTCCGCTCAAAAGTCACGATGAAAAGGAAAGGACCGCTTCAGAAAAAGAGGGCATGCTTTGGCCCCTGCGAATTTCTCCTCAGCCCATAATGCATTTCACAGTGTGTTTATTAGTGCGCCAGCCATGTGGAATGCAGAATAATGACACCATGGAGAGAACAGACTGCAAGGACCATTAGCTAACTGGAGCAGCCCAAACACAGAAACCGGACTGAGACACCAAGCACAAATGCACACTATATGCATAAGCACAAATTCCCACTCTTCAAAAAGAACAAAAATGCCTGAATAAATTATAGCAAGGTAGCAGTTTGATTCTCAGAGAAGTTTTTAACTTTTAACTGAAAATCTGCATTACACAGCACATCCGGGGGCAATTGCCAAACACCATATGAAACACAGGAAAGTTATTGACTGAGCCTTGAAGGCATCATTGAAAGGAAGCGATTATTTCCATGTTCTTTACTGCAGGAATAGTTAGGGTACAAAGCAGGCTCTCTCTTTGCTCTGCGGTGACTCAGAGCCGAGTTCATGACCAACTGAGGTCAGTGCAGAGGCACACACAAAGAAACTGTCTCTGTCACTGTGTTACACACACATGTAGCCATGCAGGCAGCCTTTGTGCTGTCACTTATGATGATATGAGTCTGGACGAGGCTAGCATTCAGAGCAGGCACTGGATCTAATGCTGGTCACTCTACTTTTGTCTGGAGCTAGCCGCTGCATCACTATCCAGAGCTTGTGACTCCAATGTTGTCCTGAGCTAGCGACTCCACCACTGTCCAGATCCTATGATTCCACTATTGTCTAGAATTGCAATTCCACCACTTTCCCAAACTTTTGAGTCCACAACTGTCCCAAGTCAGTGACCTCATTGTCCTGAATTTGGGACTTAATCATTGTCCTGAGCTTGAAACTCCACCACAGTCCTGGGCTTGAAACTCCACCACTGTCTAGAGCTTGGGACTCCACCACAGTCCTGGGCTTGAAACTCCACCACTGTCTAGAGCTTGGGACTCCAGCACTGTTCAAAGCCTATGATTCCACAACTGTCCAGAGCATTTGATTACATCACTTCCCTGAGCCTTTGACTTCACTTTTATCCTAAGATTGTGACTCCCCTAATTTGCCAAGCTGATGACTCCACCACTGTCCCAAGCCAGTGACTTCCCCATTGTCCTAAGTCTGTTCCAAGTCTAGAACTCCATCACTGTTCTCAACTTTTGAGTCAACTATTGTGATGAGCCTCAGACTCCACCACTGTCCCAAGCCTGTGACTCTACCACTGTCCTGGCCTGTGATTTCATTACTGTTCTAAGCCCACAACTCCACCACTGCCTGAACCTACAATTCCACCATTGTTGCAGGCTTGCAACTCCACCAGTCCTGCGACTAGAATTGTACTTCTCTCTAAGGGTAACAATTGCACCACTTTCCCAAGTCTGGACTTCCACCAATGTCCAGAGCTAAAGACTCCACCAATGCTCAAAGCTATAGACTCCATAACTGTCCTGAGTTATCGACTCCACCACTGTCTTTAATCTTTGACTACACTGTGCCAAGTTTGGAACTCCGTCATTGTCCCAAGCCTGTAAATTCACCTCTGTCACAAGCCAGTGTCTTTTCCATCAGGCTTGCTTGATTTGCGTACAAGCTTGGTCTACAATGTCAAAGACATTATAAAGGTGGAGACCTGTTATTGGTTGGAAAATGCGAAAGCAAATAATGCTCAATATGTTGTCTGTTTATGCAGAAAGTTGCACCCTTCAATGAAAAGAGCCAACTGGCTTGTTGGTTAGACATCCTTTTTTTGGACCCCAGCAAGCACAGTAGCCAGAATAACCTGAAAAAACACCTTTTTTGTGTGTTATTTGAAATGAACACTACAAACTATGTGATTTTTTGTCAGATTTTTTCAGTTATTTCAATTACGCTTTTCAAATGCTAATTTGACCTTCAGATTTAAGATTTCAGGTCTCTCTTCTTTCAAAGAAATAAGAGTCTAGTCTTGTATGCATGGAAATAGCTGCCCGGTGGTGTCGCCAAGGTGGTCGCTGAGTGGACAGGATTTCTCATATGGATGTTTACTTTGTTAAATAGTGTCAATAAATGCACTGGCTGGTGATATGGCCAGTATGTGTGCACATATGGCCAGTATGTGTGCACCTATACATTATCTGGGACCGTTACACTATGCATTCCAGTAGGTAGTATTCTCTTGGCATCCACCAAACTCAGATTCTTCCATTAGACAGCCAGATAGTGAAACGTGACTCATCACCCCCAACAAAACACTTGGAATTGCACATTTTGATCTTAGGTTTGTGTGCAACTGCTCAGCCATGGAAACCCATTTTGTGAAGCTCCTTGTGCTGATGTTGCTTCCAGAGGCTGTCTGGAACTCTGGTGAGTGATGCAACAGAGGACAGATGGTGTGCACCTCAGCACTCACTGGCTCTGCTCTGAGAGTCTGTTTGGTCTACCACTTTGTGGTTGAGCTGTTGTTGTTACTTAGAGTTGACAGGGGCAGATCTAGCAGGACAGAAGCTCGACAAATGGCCTTGTAGCAAAGGTGGCATCCAACGACAGTGTTCTGTTGAAAGTCAGTCTTCAGTATTATCCATACTACTGTCAATGTTTGGAGGTTGCAGGTTTATATGCTTGATTTTGTCAACCTGTTCGCAACGGGTGTGACTGAAACACCCAAAATTGATAACCTGGAGGGGCGTCCACCTATTTTTGGCCATATCCTGTATATTATAAGATGCAAATTCAGGGAACATGACAGTTGCTTAAACTTACCACTTATATTTGTTCCTTTGTCAGCTATTTCAGTCCATCTTTCCTTATGGCAAACTCAGAAATTCACAAGTTTATGAGGACTGTCCGAATGCATCATAAAATTGTGGCGACGTAAGGTGGTGTGGTATCACAAATGAGTGTACCTCTCGAAGGCTGAGCCAAAAGAGTGATGTCACCGATCAAGCCAAACAATAACTTGGCACAGTGCGGTGCAGCAGGTGCCATGACGACCAGCTGTCGCAGCAACAAGAGAAATAAGTGGCATCACTGCATAATAGCACCATCAATTTGTGTGCAGGCCCATGTTATGGGCAGCGATTGGAATCAACAGACAAGAGTTTGCTTTACGTTAAAAGAAAAAAAACCCTTTGTTTTTAGAGTATATTGAAGGACTCCTTTTCAAACTGGAACACCACTTTGGCTTTCCCCGCTCATGCTTTATGCCAAGCTCTGAGCCAGCTAAGCTATACATAAAGGAACATGGTACTTATAGCTCTGCAAATGGCTTTCAAAAAAGCTCACGTAATTGTTTCATGCGTATGAAACAAAAAGATGAAGGGGAAGCAAATACAACTTCATGTGGTTCAAACAATGCTGAAAGTCTATGCTTTCTGGAGGGCCGTGTGGGCGGCATCCTGTGACCACTGATGAAGGACTGGAGGATGACCAACACACTGTGCAGCAGCAGATGAGCTGTCGTCTCTGACTTTACATCTACAAGGTGGACTGATAAGGTAGGAGTGTCTAATAGAGTGGACAGTGAGTGGACGCAGTGTTTAAAAACAAGCTTCATTCCTCAAATCCGATTTTTTACTCAAATCCGATCTCTCTGATGGGACGGTTCACACTCGTTTAGGTAAGTGATTCAAATTTGTCATCAATGCGAACGAACCGGCGTCGTGAAATGACTCTCATGAGCTCATCCAACTCAGTAACACCACGTGACTGAATCACTGCATCATCAGCACAAACTAACAAGCAGAACGAGCTTCGCTGAGAAGATCATTAACTCTTATCAGCTCTCAGCTTCATTATTAGAGCCAGACGGAGGAGAAAAAGGTGAGATGAGCTGCTTTTCCACCGTTTACACGCTTTAACTTCTGCTCACGTGGCCGCAAATTGGATACGTATCCGATCTAGGACCACATATGAAAGTGACTCAGGTCTGATTTGAAAAGATCAGAGTGGCATGTCCACCCAGCTCTGAAAACATCAGATCCGAGTCACATTAGGACAAAAAAATCAGATTTGTGCCACTTCAACCTGGTAATGTGAACGCAGCTTGTAAGGAGATTTGAATCAGATTCATATCAGATCTACAGCTGTGCACCCAACAGAGTTGAAGACTACATCTTCATGCACTTGTGTGTACATTCCTTGGCTGTCAAAAGGGAGCAATGTTGTTCACTTGCTTAATGTAGTCATACTGTACAAGGTTGTACTGTTGTTTACTTTGAGGTGAAAAAAAGGTGCCAGAAAAAAAAAGTCTTTTGAGAAATAGAAATCGTTCGTATCTGAATGTCTTTCTTGTCACTGTTGCATCATTTTTTTGGTACGCCTTAGATCCTGCCCCGCTCTTCAGCGAGCTGCTCGTTTCAAATGTGCTCACAGGGTTCTAGAAATGTTTCCTGCCACCGTCAAATCTGATTTCCTCCTCTTGCGCTCCCTCTTTTGAGAGGGAAGTGAGATGTGCTTTTGAAGCCCGTGACAGATGTTTTGTCATGTTTCACGCTATTGTGTTTTGTTCTTTTAGGATGACATTACCGAGACACTAAAAGTAGAACTGTCCCTTCTTTCTTCACTCTTTCTTTCCCCCTCTTTCTGTCCCTCTTAGCCTCTTCCCCCTTGGCCTCGACCACCTGGCAACAATCCTCTGTCCTTCCTCCTCTTCTCCTTCTATCACATCCCTTCAGCTGTTCATGTTGTCTCTCTCTCACTCTCTCTCTCTCTGTACCTCACAGACCTCCACCTTCCATCCTTTGCTCTCCATCTTTTCGCCCCACGCTCGCTCTCCTGCTGTTGCTCCAGATATTAAAACAAATCAGCCATGAAATAAGCTCCTTCCTCCGTCCTCAGTCGAGCTGTCGGAGCTCGTTCCCTTCTACATCGGACGCGTTTGCCCGCCCACCTCTCCGCCTCCTCCCCTCTTAACTCTCCCACCCTGGAGAAGCTTTGTTCCCTTGCTGAAAGGATGGAAGGCTTCACCTAAAACGCAAACGCTACCAGTGACGAATGAAAGCTAGGATGAGCTGGCTAGCGTTATGAAAATGAGATCGTGCTAATTAGCCCTTTCAGTCACTGGGGTTTCGGACAAAACGTTCTGTTTCTTGTAGAACCTTCCTGGACTGTGTTGCATTACCTCTACGGTCAGTAGGTAGAGTAAATATCTACATGCAGAGTACGCTATGTGGCCTAGTCTGAAGCTAAGCTCAGAAGGCACTGTAAAGGAAAGCTTTTGACTTTTAGATCAAAGGTTTTCTTTCAACTCAATAGATGGGACACAAAATGGACGCCAGACAAGGACAGAGGAGGCCAAGGCAGGGTGGGGTGTGTGTCACAAACAGTTTGGGTGGAGGCGCAGTGTGTGTGTGTGTGAGCACGCTGCTACATCATGGTGTGAATGATTAGTGGTGCCAGCAGCGGGTAAAATGTCATATTTCTGCACACGTCCTTGTGATTTGCTCCAGCTCCGTGTCCCTTGGGGGGATGTTCCCTACACCAAATTTCCATTAAACAAATCCTCCGCAGGGAGCACACATCCAGCCCTGAAATGTCTGCTCCAATTTTTTCAGATGGGGGTAACGGAGGGGGCCTGAGGGGGCTTCTCCACACTCTCCTCTCAGCCAAACACAAGTGGCCAATCACAGGCAAGCGGCAAGGCCGCTATTGGTCAGGATTAGCAACAGAAGACAACAGAAGGATTCATCAAATCCACACTGAGGATCACGTCGCTCATCTAGCCACGGATGATGTCCTCATTCTTCTGGTTGTATCTGAATATTTTATAACCGAAGAGCAATAGTATTAGCTTACCACACAGTTTGACACTATTATCTCCGACTGAGCTTTCCAACCATGTAAATGTTTACAGTACACAATGTTCTTATTACTGAGATCATTTCTCTGTGGGGGCTGTTTTTCCACCCAACCTGCTGATTTATGGACCTGAGAGACTCTTCATGAACCCTACGCCCTCTACACACTCCCCCCACTCCTCCTTCTCAGTAACAAATATCTCTGGGTTCCTCCTCCAAGCCATCCTGGTAGCACCTTACAGCCACCTCGCTCTGCTGCCATTGTCTCAGCCCGGTCGTATTTAATTAAAGGGAGTAGAGGCCCCGCTCTGCATTGAATGGGCCTCGCCTAGGGGCTGGATTTGGCCAAGGAGAAAAGGCAGCCGCGCCTCCCCGTGAACCCTGCCTTCCTCAGAGGCTGGGCTGCGTGGGGAATGCCAGGCATGAGGGGAGAACAAAGCCCTGCACTGTCCCCTAGAGAGAGCCAGGGCCCCTGCAGGACCTCACTGCAACCCTTGGGCACAGCTTCTAGCTCCATCCACGACATGGGGATTATTAGCCATGCTGGAGCTTTGATGCCAGAAACGAAACCCACACAAGTACACAAATGCACTGCAAGCTCATGGTAATACTGTACATACTGAGCGAGTGGACGGTTTTAAACACCACCTGAAGTGAATGGAATACAACAGATTATTATAAATAAGAGTGTCTATAAACAGGCTATGCCATTATTCCAGTAGCCACAGCAGCAGTGGACACGTTCTCTGGCACAGGCCGAAAAGGAATTGACTTAATAGAAAGACATCTGGGCTCCTGAGAGTATTTAGTCTATCTTGTCCATGTTATGTGTGGGTTGTGTCCATGATAGCACCCCAAGTATTGCCCTACTTAGAATGCAGATTGCACGTTGTTCTCTGAACATTAAAAAAGTGCAGACTACAGCAATTTGCGGGTGGGTTTTAGAGGGGACAAACCCTTGTTAGTGACACATTTGTACTAATGTTGAGACAAATTTAACCAAGACATCCGAAAAATAAAATGTTTTACTAAACTGATTGTCCCACGTCAGTAATTTTTGTCATATAATTATGATCACGCGCGTGTTTAATGAAAAAACATTCACTTAATGAGGCTGTTTTCCCACTGCACATTAAAAAACAAGGACTGACCCAAACAAAAACCAATGGATCTTACATTTCTAGCATTTTACACATGCTCCAGAGAGAGCTGGGACTGTTGTAATAACCACAATTAACGATTTAATTGTCTGTCATGCACTATCCTGCACACACACTCACCCAAATGCCTACATTTACTCAGAAAATGATTTGTTTTTTTCTCGGCTGAGGGCTGAAATATGAGGGAAAACATTCGTGCGATGGTCAGTGGAATGAATGCTAATAGTGTTAGCTTCTGATAGCATGTAATGTCAAACAAAGCAACACATCAACATACGTCCTAGTTTACATTCTAGAACTCTTATTTGTCATGTAATCGTTCTTGAAAGGGATGCGTCGATACCTACACCGGTATCGGGTATCAGTCTGATACCGTACTCATATGATACTGTGCCGACACCGTACTCTGATACCGTACTCATTTATTCATGCTTATAAAAATTCACCATTGCCAACGCAGTGAAGGAGGCTCACACAGAGAAGTGTTACTAACTCCACAGTGAACATTCCGCCTTTCCAGTATGTTCGTGCTGGGAATTCACTGTGTGATTTTAACCTGATGTTAAACACACACAATCACAACCGCTTTCCCAGTATGGGTGGAGACAAGTAGGCCAACAAAATGGAGGCGAAAAAGAGCAACATTTGCTTCCAACATCTCTCTTTGCAACTTTACTCTGACTGAACCGAATAGTGAGGTATAAACATTAATATGATATTTTTATACAATGGGCTGTAGATAGACCACATTCCTGTATACATCCACACCTGCTTTAAGCATCAGTGCACAGTGTTAGCAGCGCTGAAGTGCAGTATGTTACTTTGAATGAAACATCTTTATTGATAATTATCCATACACAGAGCTCTCTGTTGAGGCTGTTTCACATTGCACGTCAACCAGACTGAGTATTTTGTACAATGTGAATATGCAAATCATAGGCTTTGTCTTTACTTTAAGGTCTATTCAAACATACAGTGTGATGACCAGAACAAGAACAAGATTTCTGAAATCTAACAGTGCGTGTCTGGCTCTGCAGAGATGGCTGTTAAAAGACAAAGATGAGAAGCAAAATTGAATCGTTCTTTACTTCCAGCTGTACAGAAGCACTTAAATAATGTAGCGTAGCTCGCCATTTACACTCCTAAATTCTAGGTAAGTTGTATGGTATCAGACTCGGTTTCAGCAAGTGCTAAAAAATGTTTACTCATACTCAGTCTGAAAAATATGGTATCAACGCATCCCTTGTTCTTGGCAGCTTCATCCTCACCTGTAACAGTGAAGAATTCGCCAAATTATCGTTAGCTCCAGCTGCAAGTGTTACCAAAGACAAGACAGCTTAATACTAGGGGAGTGTGGGGGACAACATAATGCGCAGCACAAATGAACACTGTTTCTTATGTTGTTCTACACAGTCAGGTGGACTGAGCTTCTGGCCACAGTACCACATTTCCTAGCTATGATCTCCCACCCAAATTCACAGCGATTCGCCAGCATTTTAAAGAGATTTGTGTCAAAGAGTGTTTTCAGGGCGTGTAAGTCATTTTTTCCAACACACGTTTTTTATGTGGATCACAGAATCCAACCTCATATTACTTTAATAACCTTGGTGCTGCCAACGTAGCAGTAGTTTGAAGCAGCCGTCTAGCTAGGCCTAAGTACAGTCTCCGCACTACGGGATTAGCTGTTACACAATGTTACAACTAAGCAAGCAAAGGCAAATAAAGTAACTTGTGTCTTTTCGTTTTATATCTTTATCTTTATATCTTTTTTAAAATGAAGAAGAGAAAACACCTGAAAACAGGGATTTTCTTCTGCTTTGTTAGTGCTTTTAAGCTGGATTTAGGTTTTAAATAAGTACATTAATGAAACTGACCTCAACAGCTGGTAAAGCTGTAGTCATTCAATGACAATGTTCCACATTTTACTCAGTGTGATGCTTTATATTTGCTGCCCTTCACCAGACAAAAGTACATTTGCTACCGTTTGATTATTGTTTGATTTTTATAGCAGGTGTTAAATTGACCCTCTGTTACAGTTAACGCACCCATGGGCTAAACTGCACTTTGCATCATTTTTGGTGGAACTGTACATGAATGGTAGGTAATAGAAACTAAGTTGTTCATTTGTTGCAGAGAGGTGTATATTGCTTGTATTAAAATATGAATACTCCAACTTAAATCTTCTTAAAGTTATGTCAAAAAAAAAAAAAAAAAGGTGTTGGGCTGTGCCCCACCTTCGCCTTCACACATCAGCTGTGCTTGATGTAAAAGCTGGAACACAGGCAAAGTAAAATCCATTACATGCTTAGGTACGTTTGACATTACAGCCATAAACACAATAACCTTTTACTGTTGTGTTTTGTTTGACTTTATTGTAAATTATGCCATATATTGAGCTGCGTCCACCCGGGCTGGATGCAAGTTTTCCTCCCAGAAGCACAACTAGCAGTTACATTTACAAACATTCGGATTTGGTTAATGGCATGACAGTAAAGTTCTTCCTAACCACTGATAACGAAAGTCGACAGGAGCGTTCTGGAATTCTGGGATCTCTGCTCACCGCTCTCCCCACCATCCTCTTCCCTCTCGGAGGCTTAATCGCTCTCTTTCCATCGCTTCCCCCCACCTAGCTCTCCATCATTCCTTTTCTCCCACTCAGCACGTGCCTGCCATTCTCCTGCGCCTCGAGGCCCATACCAAGCGCAGAGAATGCCTATTTGCATAGTATCTTTATTAATCACAAGATTCCTCTGCCTCCTTCTGCTACTGCCTTCCAGCTTGGCATGTGGTTGAGGGAAGGCACATGCCTTCAGGAGAAGTCCACCCAAAAGTCTGCATGAACTCCGATTCCTGGTGTCTATATAATGCTCTTATTACCCCACTGCTAAACAACAGCAGTGCTAAACCTTCAGGTTTAGCTGTGGCCATTGTTTAGCAGATAAACCTATAATTCCACCCATGATAGATTCTTCTTTTAGCCATTTGGCTCATTCAGCAAGGGAGGAATAAAAGAAATCCTCGGAGAATATGACTCTGCAGCTAAGGGCTAACTTAAAAGTCCAAATTACAGGAGCTCCTGACAATGAGGGAAAAAAAAGTATATTTTTAGGTTTGCCTATTTTGGTCCGCAAAGGACTTTCTGCTTGGTGGAAAGAGGGGCTTTCATATGCGCACAGGCTTAAATGTCGGCACTTTACATAATTTCCACAGCCCTTATCTGTGGATTAGTCTGGATCTGACTCTTATTCTCCAAGAAGGGGAAAACATTTCATGAGCCTAAATGCTAATTGCCTTCATTCTGGGCAAAAGAAAGAACCCCTGAGAGTCGGAGCCAGCGCTGTCCTTTGTGACATAAATAAATGCGCACAATGCATACAATTAATGGAGGTTTAACTGTGAGCAAGGACTAATTTCTTCCTCCTTTTTTTTTCTCTCCCCTTTTTCCGACCACGGCTCAGAGACGAGAACTTTCTGGCAATTACCACTCTGTTACCATGGTTATTACGAATAATTCCAGGTTATTTATGCTCGGAGTGCCAATCAAGCCGAAGATTCAACCGTTCATTATCGTAGGCAGGTTATTTTCTCCGACTGCAAAGTGATTTAGCCTGTGTGATTGTAATCACGCTTCTGTGGGCTTGCAGTTTGTCACCAAATTGGTTCTGCCTCTTTCGGGGAGGCCGCATCATTAAGGCAATGTTTGGGCCAAAAATAAAATTTACACAATTTTTACCTTCCCCTCAAATTCAGCCCGTCAGCCAAGACACATGTGGTGTCCGAAGTGTGCTTCTGTAGTTTTCGCTGGAGCCGCAAGGCTAAAGTAGCTAATGGGAGCCTACGTCTACAGCCAGAATAGACCAGAAGAGTTTTTCGAGCTGCGTCAGGTTGTTGAGTAATCTCAAATTGTCTTGCTTATGTGGTTTCTGGCGCTGTATGATATACTATTATCTATGAAAATGAAAATACAGGCAGATAGCTATATGACATGTGTTTTATATTTAGTGCTTTAATGCAAAAGCTTCAGATCCAAACATGTCTTGGCTAATTATATTTGGGGTAAGAGGAGAATTGTGCAGATTTGATATTTGGACAAACTATAGCCTCTGAAACTCCTTGGAACCACAAGTGGTTCCAAAACGCACTTCGTCATATTCTTCAGAACTTTCATATTTCATAAGTTACATTCAAAAGCTGGGTGTCATATGAGGCTATAACTCTTCTTTTTAGTCAGATAGATGGTGATGTCATTTAAACCCTTATAATAGAAGAAGCAGAACTCCTGAACTACTGAAAGTCGGCCCATTTTTCCACAAATCTGGGCTAAATTATAAACAGATGTTGTCTCTTCAGTGAGCTGCTCTGTAAAAATTATTTTTATAAAATAAGATTTTGGGCGCGGCATGGTGGCGTGGTGGGTAGCGCTGTCGCCTCACAGCAAGAAGGGCCTGGGTTCGATTCCCCGGCCGGGTGGCCAGGGTCCTCTCTGTGTGGAGTTTGCATGATCTCCCCGTGTCTGCGTGGGTTTCCTCCCACAGTCCAAAGACATGCAGTCAGGCCAATTGGACATGCTAAATTGCCCCTAGGTGTGAGTGTGTGAGTGACTGTCTGTGTCTGTCTGTCTGCCCTGTGATGGACTGGCCACCTGTCCAGGGTGTATCCTGCCTTCCACCTGAAGACTGCTGGGATAAGCCCCCCCGCGACCCTGACGGAGAAGTGGCTTAGAGGATGGATGGAAGATTTTTGGCTTTCAGCAGTAACTTGTAAGCATAGAGCAATAGGTGTGATCACAAAACACATTTTCTGTTAATTTGAAGGGAGCTTTTACAAAAACAACAAAAAAAAGTAGGTTACGGTCAGCATTTCTCACTGCCCACCTGCTCAGATATGTCCCTATCCTCCTCAAGGAACTTTTCATTCTTGTATTTTTTTTGCAGTTCTTGTTACTGCCACTCATCTTCATATGATTCGTGTATAAAACCTGCTACATTGGTTCTCTGTAGAGCACTGCCTGCTGTTTCAGCCAGTCCCAGATTCACTCTGTTGCGCTGAATCAGATATGCTAAACTCTTGAGGCTGATATTCTTATTATTCCTATTCAGATTCACATTCTAACTTAAGTAGTGCAGCAGTTACACGCTAGCGCCTGCACTGGTGTCAGAATACAACTGCCGCATTGTTTAAGGCGGAATGGGAAGTGAGAACAAGAAGCTAACTTGAGCCTCATCTAATCTCTGTCCACTGTACGAGACTCCACTTGAGGTGAGGGTCCATCCTCATTTCCAAAAAACTTAGGATGCTGTGCAAAATGTAACGCAACAGAATGCAATGATGTGCACATGTTTTTTAATTTTTTCCCTAAAAAATCATAATCAACCTGACTGTCATGTCCTTTTAGGCTCTGCTCCAGCTGCAGGAAGTTTGCAAAGCAGCCTGTTTATCACTTCTAACATTTAGCCACCTGATTCCAAGCTAATTCTCCACATTTCAAGGTCTAATCTCAGACAGACAGGCATCTCCTGGCATTGCAGAAGCAAATCTGTCACACCTGGACCCTGGCATCTGTCCTGACAAGAGCTTTTTTCTAGTCTTTCTGAGATGACAACTACTTTGCCTGCCTGAAAGACACTGCCTATTTAAGATTTTAATTGTCTGTGGAGACAAAGCTGTGATTGTGTTGTCTAGCCGAGATGTTCCTTCATTTTATTCCGGAACAATCTGTGGCTCTGCTCGTTCCGCCTGCTGGAGAGTATCTTCATCTTCAGGCTAGCGCTGCTCCAGGATCCCTCAGCGCTGTCGGCGCTGGTAAATTGATTCTTACGATGTTTACCTTTCCCCCGTCTTATTAATTAACCCATAAATTAGCCAGCGCCAGCTTTTAAGTTCCTCTGAGGTGTTCTGGAAATGAGCTGGTTAATTACCTTACTGTGCCTCTGGCTATGAGCCATGTATTATCTCCATGTCTATAGGAGACAGAGAGAAAGAGAGAGGGAGAGAGGGAGAGAGAGGGAACGGGAGAATGAGACGTCATTGAAAGCTATACAGTAACATTTGGTCGTACTGGTTTAGAGAACAATGCCTGATGTATTGACTGATTGACGGGGCATATAGGCCTTGGTTAAGGTTTAAGGGGTGTTCAGAAGGTTCTATACCAAGCATTTTTCCTACAGCTGTGCGAACAAACCAAGAACCTTTATTTTAAACAGTATACAGAGCCAAAGGCAAACACACAGCCAGCCATTTCCCCTAAAGTGCCTGTCCTTCAGCACAGTCAATAGCTTCTCCACAAAGGCCTAAAGTGGCGCTGCTCGTCCGTCACTGCTGCAGACAATGCGTGGTGATGACAGCCTTGTGTCACGGTAAAACACCAAGAAACCCCTCGTTATGGCAGAAACTGGATCTTCTTGTGCCCTCACTCACATGTGTAACTCATCAGCTCTGCTGTGTGTCTCTGGAGACGGCGTGAGCATTAATCAAGTCAAGTCAGAGTTTATTTAACCTCTTATTGACCAGGGTATATTTCGGTTTATCCGTCTGAATTTACGTGACCAAATCATAAGTCAAATTATTCAGTAACTGCATGAAATAAATTCAAATTTTAATTAATTTATTATTTTTTTGTAAAAGCTCCCCTCAAACTTACAGAACATGTTTTATGATCACACATATCGCTATATGCTCACAATTTACTGCTGAAAGCCAAAAATCTCAGACGCTCTTTGGATTATTTTATAAAAATTACAGAGCAGATCGCTGAAGAGACGCCATCTTTTTATAGTTTAGAGCCCAGATTTGGGGAAAAACGGGTCGACTTTCAGTAGAAAAACAAAGTTCAGCTTCTTTTATTATAAGGGTTTAAAATGACGTCACCGTCTATTAGACTGGAAAGAAGAGTTACAGCCTCAAATGACGGCCACTTTTTTTTGTATCTTATGAAATATGAAAGCTATGAAGAATATGGCAAACTTTTTTAAAATGGAAAATGAGAACAGAACAACAGCCATGTGTAATATCTGTGCCAGGGTTTTGAGTGCAGCTAAGCTAGCTGGCTTTCATTAAAACATGGTAAACTTCTTAAATTCCAGGCTCATTACATACTAAGGCTTTATTATTCAGTTACTACAGGGACCTTATTACACATTAGTTGAGTTGGGTATAAAAGTATGTAATAAAACTTTTTAGGGCTCTGGCCATGCAAAGGGGTTAAGCAACCGTCTGGTGATCCCTGGTGATGCCACAGCCATCTGTGGCAAAGTCCATGCTGACTCTGTTTCTATGTTGAGCTGCTAGCAAGCAATGAGGGGTGAAAACAATGCACACTTCCCTACAAAGATGGCCATGCTAAGATAGAATGGACAACATAGCTGCAGCTTTCTTTATATCAAAAAATGACAGCAATAGATTTTGATAAAAATGTTTCCTGAATGTTGACATGCTTGCTCACCTAAAATGATGAAAAACAATTTTGTAAACGATTCCATTTCACAAAAAACAACCCCCAAATGAACTGACTTCACAGTGATTAAAGTAACTGGATTGTTTTTAGCTTGTACTTAAAGCGTGGACATGTGGCTGGATTATCCATGAGAATGCAAATGTCGAATTAGATCAGCATTGGCAGACGGTCAGTATTAAAGGACTTGGACTGTAATGAGGGCAAAATACCTTGGGCCTCCAAAACTCCAATCACGCTGGGCATTCCAGTCCTGTCGCCAGCGCAACATGAAGAAACTGCAGATAAGGGGGAAGTGGATGTCTCTCAGCTACGACACCACCACCCACTGTGCTCCGTAGCTGTAGTGTTATTATCGACCTAGGCAGGGCCGCCCACCCCCCTACTCAGCTGCGTTCAGCCTCGGGACCTGGGCATGTAGTGGGGGGAGATGGAAAGGAGCTCTGGGCTTCCTGGGGCCTGGCTGGCTCCACTGAGCTGGAAAGGTCACCTAGAGGGCCTGCTACTGGAATGATGAGCGCAGTAAAGCACTACACCTACAGGGAAAGAGAGGGAGGAGACAAGACCTGGACTGAACCAAGTCAGCAGAGTCAATGTTCAAGGCACTACCAAATCATAGAAGCTGGAAATTACTTTGTGTTTTAGGGTTTTATAGAAGGAATTCATACAACCCCATTCCCAAAAAAGCAACAGAATACAATTTGCAAACCTTAAAGACTCATATTTTATTCACAGTAGAACGTCGAACACATATCAGATGTTAAAAGTGAGACATTTTACCATGTCATGAAAAACATTAGCTGATTTAATGGCAGCAACGCATCTCAAACAAGTTGTGACAAGGCTGTGTCCATTGTGTAGCATCCCTTCTTCTTTTAACAACAGTCTGTAAATGTCTGGGAAGTGAGGAGAACAATTGCTGGAGTTTTGGGAGAGGAATTTTGCCCCACTGTTGTCTGAAATTCTGTTTTTATTTACATTTATTTACATTTTACACAGCATCCCAACTTTTTTGGAATTGGGGTTGGATATAATTATTATAAAAACTCTGTCCTGGAGCATTTTAGCTTAAAAGAATACTTGTAACATTATCAAATTTGTAGTTTTCCACCTTATCCCAAACACACTATATTGCCAAAAATATTTGCTTGTCTGCCTTCACACACATATGAACTTGAGTGACATCCCATTCTTAATCCATAGGGTTTAATATGATGTCGGCCCACCCTTTGCAGCTATAACAGCTTCAACTCTTCTGGGAAGGCTTTCCACAAGGGTTAGGAGTGTGTTTATGGGAATTTTTGACCGTTCTTCCAGAAGTGTGAGGTCAGACACTGATGTTGGACGAGAAGGCCTGGCTCACAGTCTCCACTCTAATTCATCCCAAAGGTGGTCTGTCAGGTTGAGGTCAGGACTCAGGCCAGTCAAGTTCTTCCACACCAAACTGGCTCATCCACGTCTTTATGGACTGGTGCGCAGTCATGATGGAACAGGAAGGGGCCGTCCCCAAAGTTGGCAGCATGAAACAGCTCTACACCATAATCCCCCCTGCCTCTATTGTTAGGTAATGTCAATAAGACTCACTTACGTAGTTTCAGACAATGTATAGCATACTGTTAAAAAATTACAGACAAAAGGCCTCAAGATATTGTTTTCAGCAATGGGTTGTACTTTTGTCCATTTTTAGCCTCGTATTAAAGATGTTTTGATGAAGATGATCTACATTTGAGGAAAGGTGAAGTGTGTTTTGTAATTTTCCCTCATTTTATATGTACATTAGCATGCAAGTTGGGCACCCATGGTCTAATGACATGTTCTGTTGATTTTCTAAGTGAAAATAAGTGAACACTGATCAGCCAAGACATGTTTGGTATGGACAAAAGCCAAGATTTTGCTAGCAAACACTAGAAGTCAATAGACACCTTAATCTTTATCATCCCCTAAACGTCTCTCAACCCACTCGAAATGATCCAGGTCTAAACATTCATTTATAAAAAGGAACAATCATAACTGTGAATGTAATCTGTTGTGCCTATGTGATGTCATGAATGCAAAACGGAGGCAGAACTTGGCACAACACCTCTGTCTATAATGCGTATCAAACACACACTTTAACCATTTGGCAGACGTTCTTATCCAGAGCGACTTACCATCTGATCATTTTACACAGGGAGGTGAAGGTGGTGTTAGGAGTCTTGACTCTTATTGGTATGGTGTAGGGTGGTTACCCAGGCAGGGGATTGAACCCCAGTCTACAGTGGAGAAGGCGTTACCCACTACACCAACCACTACAATGTCTACACTGGTTGCTCTTCATGCTCAGCTACATGGTGAAGTTCAGTTTTTTTATAGTTTACAGTAAGTTATATATCCTAAAATACACTAGCAGATCTGACCTCGATGAAGATTTGGATGAGCAGATCTGGAAAAGATCTGGAAAAGATTAGGGTGACTATTGACTTCTAGTGACTATTGACTAGACTATTGACTCTTGGCAGTCGTGGGCTGGAGGTTAGAGATCTGGCCCTGTAACCGGAAGGTTGCCGGTTCGATCCCCAGGGCTGACAGTCCATGACTGAGGTGTCCTTGAGCAAGACACCTAACCCCCAACTGCTCCCCAGGTGCCATGGATAGGGCTGCCCACTGCTCTGGGCAAGTGTGCTCACTGCCCCCTAGTGTGTATGTGGTGTTTCACTTCATGGATGGGTTAAATGCGTGGGTGGAATTTCCCCAGTTGTGGGATCAAAAAAAAGTATCACTTAGTGTTTATTAGCGACATTAGCTTCTTAGCAACAGTTTAAAACTAAACGAACAGCCTTTGGACACCAGACGTATCCTAAGAGCTGGAATCCATTTGGAATACGTGGAAAACTGTTGGAATTTATTTTATGTGATGTGCTTAGTATGACATAGAATATTATCTCTGTCTAGCAGGCCTTAATAATAAAGGAAAGGGTGCATTGGCATAGCTGAAAGAGTGAGAAACAGAAGCTATGCTCCCATGATCATTCTCCACCTCCCTCATCTGCCTTCAGATGCATGGCCCCAGCATGAGGAGATGGGAGAGATAGATATGTATTTCTTTCTTTCTTACTCTCCCCTTCATCTTTTTCACAAGCGCATCATAAAGAAGGGGTGGATGGAAGAGTGGGGGGAGCGGTTGTGCTGGAGTAAATTAACAAGAGCCCTTGATATGCAGATCAGCGCCTATTAATCAAAGAAATGCGATTAGGATTTCAAATGGGGGATGAAGAAAGGCTCCATTATCTCGCTGGAGTGTCACGTCTAATAACGTGGAACAGCGCCGTAATTCAGCACACGCCACAGGACAAGGCCCTCTGCAGACCCCGCTCTGTGTCAGGTGACCCAGGACAAGGGGGCAGGGACGAGGACAGACAGAGAGGGGAGAGAGAGAGAAAGAGGAAAAGAGAATGAGAGAATCAAAAGAGGATGTTCCTGCGGGATGCAGGCGAGGCAGCCATGTGCACGAGGCTTTGATGTTAAAGTGGCTCTCCGTGCTCTGTGGGACCGGCCTGCGCGGCACATGAAAAGCAAAGGCCTAAAAGAAGATCCAAGCAGCCAATGAGCAGTCGAGCAGTCAGATTGGCTGGTTCATGAATGCTTCTGTTTACAGTGGTGGGGCCTTACAGTTATTAGTGCCTCCTGTTTAAAATAGACGAAAAAAAAACAAATAGACATACATAAATAGAACATATAGTTTCCTTTCTGAAAATGTGGTTAGCATAGAGATTTTAAACGTAGAGCACTATAGGTCGAAAATCATGGGCTCATTGGATTCATTAATGCTAACTAAGGGCCCATATCGTACGCCCATGTTTGTGTATGTCGAGGTCATAATTCATTCATCTCTTTCTATTCCTAATAAATAAACAGGCGGTTTTTGTTCCTGGGAATTTAGGACTGATATAGGTCTTTCTATCAAACTGGCTCCATGTCAGACTTTTACTTGACTTGGACTTCAGGCTGAAATCCTTTTGCTTACAGTGACGCTATACATTATTATGGTTATTTTATTAAAGCAAATTATTAAACATCCCATTGGAACACTACCAAAACAATCATAACATCACCAAAACCAAATGTTTCAGTAGTGACTGTTTCAGCAGTGACAGTAGTAGATAGTACTTGACTAGAAAATGCGGCTTTGAACATAAAAAAACACATAAAATCATCATTTCATTAAAACGCAAAAAGTTCACTTAACTGCAGAATTTGTGTTTCGGTAGTGACAGTTCTTAATGTTACACACTGATATCTAGACTTGTGGCCATGAGGGACATGTGGCTAAAATAAGGCTCCGCTTATGGACTAAAGCTGTATTTTGGTAGTGATGAATATTAATATTAATGCCTTGGTTTTGAGTAGATCGTAACCTAAATATAGAAGGTCTCTAGGTCACAGTGTGCAGTAATTTGAGGGAATAGTCCATATATGTAAATTACCTCCTCTGACTGGCTGCTGTGTATTGTACTTCTTCCAAAAAGTGTCCAGGCTGAAAAACATGTCTTATAACCTCACTGTGAATAGGAGGGGCTGAACTGCTGTTTTCAGATGGATATATGTAAATGTGTTCTGTGATATGAGTTCAAAATAGGCTGTTTTTGCAGCTTCGGTGGGACTGGAGAGTGATGTGTGTTTTGAAACTTTGGTAGTGTTTACATGTGACATCAATCTCTTTCATTAAAAGAAGAAGCAGTTCAGTTTTCCATTATTCTGGCCCCTTGATGTAAACTTGAAATTAAAACTGACCCTCTGTTTTCCTTGTTAGTGTCTTGGTAATATTATCAATGATGCATCAAATCATATCATATATAAAAATGAAAATGCTTGGTTTTCCATAATCGTCCATTAAAATGTAGTGGCTTTTGCCCAACTACAAAATATCTTGAGTTAAAATTATATCACTGTGCTCCAACAGGCATGAAAATGTAATATTAACCCATAATATCATGTTTTACTTCACCCACTCACCACCCCCACATAACTATCCTAACTCATAGACTAAAAAAGAAAATTTGCTGGTGTTTTCAGAGCAATGGACTGACCACCTGAGAATCCAGAACTCAGAACGTGCTTGAGATTAGAAAATGCAACCAACTTCTAAGTCTGAACTTTGGAGGTATAGAAAAGTATCCCTGCAGATTTCTTTGAAAAACTGAAAGCAAGCCCCCTGAAGAGAATATAATCTGTTATAAAGGCAAAGGGAGACATGATAAACAATAAAAAAAACATTTAGTTGAGGCATTTCGGTGTCTGTGTAATTTTATGATTATATGTTTTCTGCTTTTTTCCTGGAGTTGCAAAATTAATGGCTGTTTTGAGTAGAAACTGAGTAAATGGACGGTGGTCTCAGATCCCCAACCTTTGTCTTGTGTGAGCTGCGTAGGCACAAGAGAAACATTTAAGAGAACCTATCCGTTCAGCTTTACTCACTTCAGGCTGCCTTTACTAAAGCCACACCTGAGCTGTTTTAGATCACCGCATGGCCCTCATTCTTCTGTAGAGAGACTGGACTGTCTGTCATTTGTTCCTGTGAAAATGTACTGATATTATATATATCGCTGTTGTCAGAAGAAAAACTTGTATCTCCAAAATGGTAACTTTACAGGAGAAGGAAAAAACCTACTTTACTTTTAATGGAAGTCAATGGAACCAGACATCTTTCCAAGCAATTTTGGGCCATTTCTTTTGGTCCTTTCATCATGAAATTTATACACAATGTAAAGACCAATAGGCATGTTCCAATCATATTAAAAACTGAAAAATGTCAAAAATGGAGATACAAGGTTTTCTTCTGACAGCATCGATATACATATATATATATATACACACACACACTATATAGCAAAACCTCATATGTCCATTTGTATAAATTTTAAATTTTCCAATATAATTTGAAAATGCCTGTTACTCTTTATATTGCATGCAAATTTCATTATGAATACACCAAAAGAAATGTCCCAGAATTGCTTGGAAAGATGTCTGGTTCCATAGACTTCCATTAAAAGTAAAGTAAGTTTATTCCTTCTCCTGTAAATTTACCATTTTGGAGATACAAAGTTTTCTTCCAACAACAGCGAAATGTTATAGTGATAATATATATATATATATATATATATATATATATATATATATATATATATATACACTGTCAATAGGTAGTCTGACCAAGGTCCTGGTAGTTCCGCCCCATTCAGCTGTCAGTCCATGGCTAGGCCTCATAACATAGAGACACAAACAACCCTGTAACTACAGCAAGAACAACACCTACAATCAACACGAATGCTACTGAGAAGAGATCTACATTTGAGGCTGCATGGTGAGAGAGAGAGAGAGAGAGAGAGAATAAGCCACTCCAAAGTCAGTATATGAAGCCGCTCCAGTATTAATGAAGTCATAAGCTCTTAAACACAGTCTTAAACACGGAGCTGTTCCTCCAGCCAACGCAGAATTGATTTTGACAATCTTCTCGCTACTGGGAAAAACACATAACTCACTGATGACTGTTGGGGGCCTGCAGTGTTCGTCTCCTTTGGAGCCTCAGAAATTATGCCAACATTAATATTTAATCTTGTCAGGGACTTGGGAGATACACATATGTACATGGCCCTTTGTCTTCGTGTCAAGAGAGAGTGTGCTGCGATGCGCACGGAGAAGCTTTCGTCCACAACGAAGGGAAGGTGCTTCAAATGGACGGCCATGAAGAGAACGCTCCAGCTTAGCCACTTCATAGTGAATAATGCAAAGAAGGAGGACAAAGAAGCAACTGGACCAGCACAAACAGGCTAGCATATAGAAAAGCCACTCAAACCTTGTCTCTACTTTGAGTAGAATGTATTGAACAGCAACATTAAATAGATTTAGTAGCCTTGGCTGTGCAATGAAGTGTTTACACGTTACAGCAGATTGGAGGTTAGCATGGTCAATAGGACATTGAAATATCAACCTGAGCGCACCTCTTGATACCTGGAACCCTTTGTGTTCTGATGTTAAAGGACTATGTGTAGGTTTGACTGGGGTTGTTGTGCAAGTGCTTTCAAACTCCATTTCTTTCCTCCTTACCTTAAAGGGCCCATATTATGGAAAACTGAACTATCCTCACTTTCTTAAATAAAGGAAAGGTCTACACCAGGTGTCTTTAATTAAAATTCAATAGGGCCCAGTTAGAGAAAATTTCCTCAAGCAAAGGTCCGGAGCCTCATAAAGTTGCATCATAACTTGCATCATGATTCAGTGCCATATAATGTAAGCTGAAGTATCCTAGTAGGAATATCAACATCTTATACAGTCAACAACTGAACGTTAAATCAAATAAAGTACAATTCAGTGATATTTCAACAACATTTATTGTCAGTTTTCTCTTTTTAGAGCACGTCATTTGAAATAACTTTGACTCACTTTCTTCTCTGACTGCTGTTTCTCGCCCTGTGTGTGTGGCACTCAGTGCTCATCATAATGCACAGATCTGATTGGCTGAGTAGCGTCACGTGTGATATTTACAACGCATGCAGTTGGTCTGAGACTCTCGGGCCGTTAAAGCCGTACCAATGAAGGCTAGAAAAGTTACGCTGATTAAAGTAGGACCACCCCGTCAAAATTAAATAATTCTCCATCGTTAATTGGATGTAGGTCAAGGTCCGCATAGGACAGCGTCTGGGTTGACTGACACTAAACAAATATCCTAGCATGGGGTGAAATGAACACATTTTTTTTTAACAGATTCAAGTAGAACATGCTTTCAGCCACATTCTCGTGTTGTTATGAACAATGAAAGTATCTTTTTTCATCAGCATTTTTCATTACTGTCTATATGACACAGGATTCACTCCTATGTTATTTGAAACAGCCACTTGTTGGCTGTAACGTAGCACCGCTTTGGAGCATAAAGCCAACTGACAGTGAGAAGCAGCCAGGCTAAATAACGGCCTCCACACGGAAGGGTTAGTTTTCACACAGTGTTAGAACTAAGCCCCACAATGAAAACAATAAGAGATCACGTCCTCCCATCTCAACTCAGAATGTTTTACTCACAGATTCATCGAAAAAAACATGCTTTAGGTGTTATACAAATAAATATAGATTTAAATTTTATCATGCGCTGTTTTATAATCATAAATAACTTTGTCAGTGTTTGATGTAGCCTTTTTAAAATGATTTTGAAAGTGAATTTGGTTAAAACAGCATAGATTTATATACACTACATTTTAATGGACGATTATGGAAAACCAAGCATTTTCATTTTTATATATGATATGATTTGATGCATCATTGATAATATTACCAAGACACTAACAAGGAAAACAGAGGGTCAGTTTTAATTTCAAGTTTACGTCAAGGGGCCAGAATAATGGAAAACTGAACTGCTTCTTCTTTTAATGAAAGAGATTGATGTCACATGTAAACACTACCAAAGTTTCAAAACACACATCACTCTCCAGTCCCACCGAAGCTGCAAAAACAGCCTATTTTGAACTCATATCACAGAACACATTTACATATATCCATATGTATATCCACATTATACTGTAACAATATATCACCTCACACCACTTTTACCTGAAGTGCTCACAAATGAAAGCCGCTAGAATTAAAGTTCATGCATTCATTTCTATCAGATATTATTGTTATTAATCTTGCTGGAGCTTTACTTCTGACCCAAAAGCTATGCCCTTGCTGAAATGAACATCAGTCTCATGAACATCTCATGAACATCTCATGAACATCAGATCCTTAAGCTTGCTAGGTTGTCACTTAATGAAAACACTGACCAATACCAAGATTCAAACTTAACTGCAAGATATCAGCATGGACTGCTGTGAATGTTTGAGAAGATGCCATTGGAACAAGAAGACGTGACGGCTGTTCACTTGGTCGTTGTGCGTAGGCCTGTTGAAAAATAAACCCATGGTCCTTGGCAGTGCGTGCTATGCATCTAAAAACCGCATAGACAGATACTTCATCCCCTGATGTGAAGGCCGAGGGACAGCCACGGGCCTGACAGAATGAGCCCACACTGATGCAACTCCTGTATGTGAAACTCCAGCTGGAACACTCATACATTCTTAACGCTGTGAGTTTGCTGGGTCCAATAGAACTTCTGTTCATTGGGGGGGAAAATACTGGGCAAAATAGGTCGCCCCTTCCTCAAAACTGTATGTAACTTTGGCAACGCTATCAGTATTCATTGGTCAGAAAATGGCTTCTTTGCCTTCAACAGGGCCTTTGAAAAATGAGGAGTCACAGTGACTCAAAGCTGCATTGCCACCTGCTGGACAAAAAAGCTTCACTGGGTTGGTCATTGCTCAGTGAAGGAACAAGAAGATGGTAAGGTTGCATTGTAATTGAGAATGCATGTGATATGTGGGCTCTATGTGTGTGTATACAATTACAGACTGTAGTCCATCTGTTTCTCTGATACTTTGTTAGCCCCCTTTTACCCTGTTCTTTGGTGGTCAGGACCCCCATGGAGCCTCACAGAGCAGGAAAAGCTATGCCCTTGCCTATTTGGGTGGTGGGTCATTCTCAGTACTTCAGTAACACTGATATGGTGGCGGTGTGTTAGTGTGTGTTGCACCGGTATGAGTGGATCAGACACAGTCCACCGACCAAAAATATCCAGCCAACAGCCTCCTGTGGGCAGCATCCTGTGACCACTGATGAAGGGCTAGAGGATGACCAACACAGACTGCGCAGCAGCAGATGAGCTATCGTCTCTGACTTTACATCTACAAGGTGGACTGAGAAGGTAGGAGTGTCTAATAGAGTGGACAGTGAGTGGACACAGTGTTCAAAACTCCAGCAGCACTGCTGTGTTTGATCTACTCGTACCAGCACAACACACACTAACACACCACCACCACGTCAGTGTTACTGCAGTGCTGAGAATGATCCACCACCCAAATAGTACCTGCTCTATGAGGGTCCATGGGGGTCCTGACCACTGAAGAACAGGGTAACAAAGTATCAGAGAAACAGATGGACTACAGTCTGTAACTGTAGAACTACTGAGTGCAGCTATACAGTAAGTGGAGCTGATAAAGTGGACAAAGAGCGTAGAAACAAGGAGGTGGTCATAATGTTATACCTGATCAGTGTATCTTGTTTACATATATGTAAGTATCAATAATGAATATATGTGCCTTATATATGGAACATACATTATAATGATTGCTATTGCTACATTTTTAGAGTTTAGTTTTATCCCAAAAAGATGCACAAATAATATTAAGTTAACATATATATGCATATATGGCTGAAATCTATGTCCCATATTTGAAAATAAGTGTTATCTCACATATATGTCCACATGTGACGAATTAAAGTTGCATTTAAAAGGGAAATCCATACATACTAATATATGGTGTGTATTTGAAATTGATATATTACCATGTATTAGATTTCTGTATGAAATGAGCTAAAAGTATTGCCATAACTGTAAGTATGTGAGTCCATCAAGCTACATGACCACTTTCATAGACATGTGATTAACAAAATGCATGCCTCCTTCAGTGATCCCTCCTCTGGCAAGCCAAGTACATAAATATTGGTCCGTCCAGAGCAGGATTATCTCAGATTGTGTCTGTTTTATGAATGAAACGCAGCAGATAGCTCTCTAGCATGCTAAATGTTAGCTTTAACTTACTGCTAGCTATGCATTTTATGTCTCTTTAAAAAAGCCAAATTGTTGTACCATCAAACCACATAATCCATCCAATAGACCTGAGAGTGAATGTTAATGACAAAGTGGCTGCCTCCTTTAATGATCCTTCGTCTGGCTGGCCAAGCACATAAATCTTGCTCTGCTAAGAGCTGTATGATCTCATAATTTCCTTCATAATGAATGAAACACAGTTTCCTGTATCATGCCAACTGCTGCTTGCTAGTTTTGATTCACCGCTAGCTAAGCTGGCATTTCTTTGTGTGCTACCTCAATAGGAGGTGATAAGGTTATTTTCTGTTGCCTATTATAAGGCTATGCATTGTGAGCTATGCTTGTGGAATAGGCTAAAGGTATTACTGTAAGTGTAAGTGTGCAAATTGTTGGTGTTGGAGTAAAACTGATGATCTCCAAATGCTAACTTTCCAGCAGAGGAGTATTTTGGTCTAATTTTGTTATATAATATTAAGTTAGCATATATGGTTGAATATATATGCCATATATGGCTGAAATCTATGTCCCATATTTGAAAATAAGTGTTTAATTCGCCCACATGTGATGAATTAAAGTTGCATTTAAAAGGGAAATCCATACATACTAATATATGGTGTGTATTTGAAATTGATATATTACCATGTATTAGATTTCTGTATGAAATGAGCTAAAAGTATTGCCATAACTGTAAGTATGTGAGTCCATCAAGCTACATAAGCACTTTCATAGACATGTGATTGACAAAATGCGTGCCTCCTTCAGTGATCCCTCCTCTGGCAAGCCAGGGGGTTTTTATATTCTTGTTAAAACTTTTACAACATCCATTGTAAAAAGCGCTATACAAATAAATTTGATTTGATTTGATTTTGGTCTATTTGTCTACTTACCATTACATTTTGACATTAGCACCACTTCTTGGCCACATCCGTGAGTTTGTTCTAGTCCAGTATATGGCTGGGTCCTTGGCCCAGATCTGGTCCACACACTGTAAAGTGAATAGAACTAATGAAAGTGGCCCAACTGCGTTGTTGGTCTACAGCAGTGGTCTTTAATTTAAATTGAGTTAGAGAAACTTTCCTCAAACAGAAATCTGGAACATCATAATGTCTAACTTGCATCATGATTCAGTGCCATATACTGTAAACTGAAGTAGCCTAGTAGGAATATCAACATCTTATACAGTCAACAACTGCATATCAAATGAAATAAAGTAGTTTAGTAATATTTCAATAATATTTGTTTTAATTTGTTTAGAACACAGGGTTTGAAATAACTTCCCTCTGACTCACTTTCTTCTCTGACTGCTGTTTCTCGCCTTGTCCCTCCTCTGTGTTTGCATCACTCACTGGTGTCTCAGTGCTCATCATAATGCACAGATCTGATCACGTGTGATATGTACAACAAATGAGATTGGTCTGTGAATTTCTAGTCTAAAGCAGTCTAAAGTCATAATTTCTAGAAAAGTTACGCCGATTAAAATAGCACCACCCAATCGAAATTAAATAATTCTCAGTAGTTTATATTTTTGGTAACACTTTCTATGAATGTCCCATTTGTAAGCATCTATAAATGCATTCATAACATGTTATAATGTGGATGTTTAAAGTGCAATTCAGTGTAATTCATTTTTTATAAATATTTATAAGCATGTTTATGATGCCTTATGAATGCATTATAACATGTTATAAATGTGTTTATAGATGCTTACCAAGGTGGCATTCATAGAAAGTGTTATGATTTTTCAGCATAGCTAGCCCATAACATGAACATCACTGAAAGCAAATACACCAACTGTTCTTAAGAAGATGTTTCTTCTTAAAACCCACTTACTTAAGATCATGAATCTGACGTAGAATTTTTCTTAGGACATTTCTTAACAAAAAACTACAAAAAGAAGATAGTGGTGAATGAGGCCCAGTGTTAGTGACAAAATACTGCCTCCTCAAATGATTCCAGCTTTGACTGCCCAAACACATAAATCTCACTGCGCCAGCTCTCAGCGTGATTGATAAGCCCTCAGTGTTGCAGATAGGAGCTTGTTTAGTAGTGTTAAAATGGAGGGCTTCTCAGACAGATGGGACTTTCTCTTTCAGAAGTTAAAGGTCCATCCCGAACCCCATTCTAAGAGGTCCCAAGTGAGATATATAATCAATGAACAAAGTGAGACTCGGATATTCAGTTTCATTCATGAAGACTAGACCAGAAAAGATTTGAATGCATGACCACAATGAAAAAGAAATGCATTGGATTTTTTTTTAAATGTTGATTTTACCATCAATAATTTTTTTTTTTTTTGTTATGAGTCAGAAACAAAAAGGATAAAATATGTTGTGTTTGCTGCTGCAGGTCACCCTGTAAAGCCTAAAATAACAATTTTAATGTCAAAGATATTAGGCTGGGAGTTTGTTTGGACAACGCTAAACATCTTTACCTATTAACACAGAATCATACACAAGGTCCGACTCGATGTTTATGTCGTAAATGCAAAACCAACAATATACAGATGAAGATATGGCAAAAATAACGATTTACTCAAAAGACATGTCCTTTACCAAGTTTTGACTGAGTTCTCTGTGAATACTCTTTCAATGCGCTTGCGATAATCACCTTGTTTGATTCACCCAGTCGGGGAAGGTTCTGAAGCACAACCTGCATTATAAGTGTACTTCCACATGTTGCCTGCACTTACACTTTTCAACCAGAGAGGTCTCCAAATCCCCAAATTTTACATAGTGCAGCTTTAAGTAAACTGAATAAGGACAGTATAGTACCTTTTTAAGTGCAAGCAAATTGCATGTGGATATTCCAACAAAAATTCCCAACTGAAATAGACTCATAGACTTATTTATGCCTGAAAACAGAAAGATTCATGTTTATGTTTATGTGTTCAGGGCATACCCTAGGAAGTGTATTTGTATGATGAAATCTCATGGGATATAAAAAAGATGGTGTCACTGTATGTGCAGCAGTACATCTTAGTCACCAAGAGTCACAATGACCTGGACTGTCTGGGTGAGAGTTTATTTGTTTTTGTGCATTTTCAGGACAAGAATACCTGACAGAGCAACCAGCACTAACCTACAGGATCAACAAAATGGTACTGGCATGTTAAATTTTTTTGAAAGGTCAAGACTATTTACTAACGATAATGTCATCCACATATCAAAACTGACCTTTTTGTTTTTTTAGCTATTTAGCTCATGTCTGTGGTCATATTAAGCACAGTTCATTATACAGGGATATTCACTCGAAAGAGGTCCTGAATATTCTGCTGTAACTCCTGTTAGGATGAAGCAATTTGAACCAAAAAAAAGGCTACATATCTTGACGTATGTGTAATTGATTGTGTTACATGCGATGCTGGAAGTGATCTACTGTTTTCTGCCAGAAACATGAAGGAATACAGGGGTCTGCAACCGGAAGCTGCAAACGGAGGTTAAACGTTGCATTGCGAAATTGTGCGCCACCACTCTTTGGTCAGCTATACCTTCCTGCAGGTCTGTGGCTGTCATACGGGGGTTTTGCTTTGCCTTTCTGATTAACGTATGAGCTGATAGTTCTTCAAGTCTTCCAGATCTTTCTAGGACTTCCACAGTTCCCCTTAAATGACTTTGTGGACAGTAAAATTTGCAGACCAACAGTTTTGATATCTATTATTTCAGTTCTGAGCTTAGAATAGTGCCCAAACATTTGCGCATGCCAATATGACTCATTGCTTTCTATGTTTTATGTTACTGAAATATAAAGCAACTGTACGTTAACATGTGCTGATTTTTTTCATTAATTTGCTGCAGAGACTGTTTATCTTTTTTCATGCCAAAAATCAATAAAAGGTGCATTCTGGCCAGAATCGCCGAAACATTTGCATACAACTGTGCATATATGTGCATAAATACATAAACAGGACATATGAATGACTTAATATCCTCACAAGGTATAAAAACAGATCTGTATGTGTGTGTGTGTGTGTGTGTATGTGTGTGTGTGTGTGTGTGTGTGTGAACTGACAACTTCTCTGTTTTTCTAACACCATCACCCCATCCTCCACAGATTTTCCTGCTGTCCAGAATGAAACATTTGCAGCATCACCTCTATGACACCACATCCTCTGGTCACCGTGCGTCACGTGACTGACCCCTGACCTCTTCACTGGTTTGCTTCCTCAGCGCAGAAGCCAGAGTGTGTGATCATGACCGAGGTTACTAACCTCTTGTTAACCCTCTTTGTCTGAAAACCGCAGCTAACCTAAAATTCCGTCATCAGTGCTCTGTCTGGTGGTTCTCAGCAAGTGTATGTGATTACTGGCTGGCTGGAGCGGGGACTGCCCAGGCCCTCTCTGAGTGATTACTAATTGCAGCCCGGATCTGAGGATCCTCAGAGGAAGGTGGGGAAATAACTCCAGCCTTTGTGCTGGTGAGGATCACCAGGGTGCGGATGTTCTGTAGAAAAGCCACTGTGCTGAGGACAAATGTCAGTCAGGGATTGTTTACACAATCCTTCCCTCAGCCCAAATCAGGCAAGGCATGGTTGTTGTCTGATGTTTGCTTCTTTAGTTTTGTTCTGGGGCTACAAAGCTCATTGTGGCTAATAAGATCAGGAACTTCCTTTAGTCATTGTATCCACATCCGTCAACTCAGTCTACCTAGTAGTACCTAGTAGACCAGACCATTAAGGAACATTTAGTAACTCTGAAGTTTGAGAGCCAACAAAATGTGAATATTGATCAATAAAGAAAACAAATAAATAATTATGGAAACCGTGTTTACATCAGTCAGACCAGTAAAATCGTTTAGCTATTCAACATTAAAGCAGCAGGTTTTCATGTCTAATAACAGGGAGGCTGCCACTTAGGCTCAATCCTATTTCTCATTTTTACCCCCAGCCCTTGTTTTCGAGTCTCACCTTGCCCCTTGGAACTGAGTTACAAGGGGTAGTGATTGAAATCTTCCCCCACAAAGTGGGACCCTCAAATAATAAAGAGCATTACTTCATTAAGTGATACTCTTTTTAATCCCACAAATGGGAAAATTTCACCTCTGCATTTAATCCATCCGTGGAGTGAAACACCACATACACACTAATGAATGCACACACACACACACTTGCCCGGAGTGGTGGGCAGCCCTATCCACGGGCTTTAGTTACATTCAGGACATCGTATGCTTTCAAAAAGGGAGGATATGATGATTATTTATTAACACCCACCCCTAATTCTTCAGTGATATGAAGCTGAAGTCAGCTATTCAGCAGCTTCTCGCTAATTTTCCCATTCCACCTTAACTGGAGAGCTGCCAGAATATAACGGCTGTGTCACGATTGGCCCCTCCCAGTCCTGTCCATGCGTTTATGTTGTGTTCTGGTTTAGCCCACGTGTTCTTTGTTTTGGTTTTGTAGTCCAGCCCCCTTGTTTTGTGACTCCACCCCTTATTGTTTCCACAGGTGTTCCTGCCTCTTCCTCGTTTACCCTGTTATTATTTAAGCCCTTTGTTTGCCCTTTTGTCTTTGCTGGTCTTTGTTGTTTGTTGGTTGTATCTATTTTATTCTTGTGTTGGGTTCTTTGTTTGAGGTTCTGTGTTGTTTATCATGTCTAACTATCAATCTGTTCGCATTGGCTCTATGACCCTGGGCCCTCTTGACCATGACCCTGGATTTACCCATAATAAACATCGCTTATCTCCGCATATGCGTCCGCCTCCTCGCTCCCAACCGTTACAGGCTGCACCATTTAAGGTGTAACAGGAAATTTAGGCAGCTAGTTATTGAGACATAAGTATACTACTAGTGGTCTTTTAAGCTTGTTATGAAAAAAGGACCACAATACTTACATTAAAACAACATTAAACTATTAAAATATTCACATTTGCGGGTTTATTGGTCTCTTGTGCAGCCATCTCGCTCATTTTCTCATAACACCCCGCTTCGCCCTGCCCCTCAGTCTCAACAAAAATCGAGACACCCTAACCCTAGGCATGAACATGGTAAGGTAAGGGCTAAGTGGTAGGAGCAAGGGGTGAAAAGGGATTGGTCATCTAACACTGGAGCTGGTCAGAGCGATGTTACATGCTCAGGAGGACTTCTCATCTTTTACACAAAGTCTTTTAGCAAACATGTGCTACCATGTTTCCTATCACTGTGAAGAAGAGGCACCAGGCTTCTTTGATTGTTGGACTGCTCTTAAGCACTTATAATAAATTACCAAATTGTTTCAGTAACAGCTTTCATTTTTGATAGACAATGTTCTTTACATATTAAATAAACGCAGCAATCAAATTCAGAAATCCTTCAATCCAAGAAGAACAGATTAAAAACATAAATAGCCACATTTGTGTTTGGGTTTATATTGAGGTTGCTGAACATTCTCTGATAAAATAAATAAATAAATAAAATAAAATCTGCCCTCTCCTCAATATTTATTGTAGTGTTAATGCTTTGTTTCATGTCTGTCGATATTAAATTAATTTCAGCATTTTTACCTCAGCAGTGAGTTTATCACAATATACATTAGAATAAAGTCGTATTCATAATTCAAATAAACAGAAAAACAATAAAAAGTAACAAGAATTTCTTGGGTCCATATTTTTCCTTGACACCTTCACAGCCGCCACAGAGACTCGTTAATATCATCAATGACATCATGAGCTCAATTTACTGAGCACTGATTGGTCAAACCAGGAGCTGCTTTTTAACTACATATAATACTGGGCTTCCTCGAGGAGAGGCTTGGAAATGGGTAAACAAACACACTAACATCCAGAAAATCACTATTTATATATATAATCATTATTAATTAATATTCTATATATTTTATTTATTCAAATATTAACACTTTTCTCAGCAAATAAACACAAATTACACAAGACATGATTTTGAAAATGTGTCTTGGGTGCTTAAGACTTTCACACAGCACTGTATGAGGCACATGCATTTGCTGCGCTCTCGATGGAAAAAGTATTCAAATTTCCGTCTCTCCGAAATTGCCGGTTCTCTATGGTTTTATTCTCGATTATGCGTCATTTAGTAAATTAGTAAAAATTTTGTGAAGCTGCTGGTCTAATCACAGCGCAAAGTCTCCTAAACTTTAGCTAGCTTTGTAAACACAGTACAGTGCTTTGTACTTTTGTGGTACTGCTGCCACCATCAGGTGAAAGGAAAACCTGCACCATACTGGGTAACGGGACTCTTATGACACACTCACAAGCAGAAGCCTAAGGCCAATGAAAATCTGTCTGTGGGCTGCATTTGAAGCTAGACTTTGGACACTCCTGCTGTTGAGAATTAGAGCCAATATGAGCTGTGAGCTGTTTATGAAAGTTTAAAATAAAATGTCATCACTTTAAGTAAAACGTCAGTAATTAGTGAATTCAGTTATGTTAGGGTGCACTCACTACTGGCACACACATTCAACTGTGCACTCTCAGCTTATATAGTGTCCATAGAACAGCAAAGACCAAGCATTGATAGAATGGATCGTTCTGGAGTAGCTGCACATGAGCCTAATGCCAAGCGTCAGTTAGGGAGGTATAAAGCCCCCCAGCATTGGGCTGTGGAGCAGTGGACCAGTGAGATTTCATTCTCTGGTGCAAGAGAACTCCATCTAATACTTTTAGAATGAGTTGTGATCCAGAACTGGCCGTCCAACATCAGCACCTGACCTCACTAATGCTCTTGAGGCTCAGTGTGGTCCAATCCAGAAGATTAGAGGCTGTTACTGCAGCAAAGAGGGACAAACTCCCTATTAATATCCTTGATTTCATAAGAAAATCATGACATTTTTGGCCGTATCACCCAGCTCTACATTTGAGAGAGCAGAATAGTGAGTGTGGTAGAAAAGGAGGAGGGCAGACATTCCTTGTCTGCTGTTCTTCTCTGAAAGCACTTTTTGTCATCTATCAAGAAGGACCTTCACTATACACCTCAACAAAGGGAGCCTGCACAAAAAATGGCCTATACTTAAAGTGACAGCAGCATTAAAGAATGGCCTTCATGTGGCATCTCTGGGGGAAAGTGACATTTAGAGGCACACCCAGAGAACTGTCAGCTATTTACTGAGCTAAGGGCCGCATGCAGGCGAGCGGCCATTGTAAACCACGCTGACGGCATTGTGGGAGGCTTGCATTTAGGCAGGTGAAAAAAAAGCACTCCTCCGGCACATTCTGTCAGCTGCGTGACAGGACGGCGAGAAGCTTCTGTCTCTTTCATTAGAGTGAGAGACAGCAGAGGTCTCTCAGCCTTTCAGATATTCAGCTTTTCCCAGCATTCATACCTCACAAAAGTTAAAGGGGACGTCAACTCGAATGCAATTTGCGGAACCAGAGAAGCCCTAATGATTTCTGGGGTATAGAAAATGCATTTTAGTTCATTTTTATGCATCATTGTTAAGCTTTGATTGGAAGTAAAAGGAATAAATATCTGACCAAAGAAAACTGTCCAGTCAGTTCCAACTAGACCAAGGTTAGGCTTTCAGAAGCTGATCTGTAGGCCTTGAACATTGAATTAACCACTAACCTAGTTAGGAAACAATAGCCATGTTTACATGTAGCCTAATAATAGAATCGAATACAGAACCATTAGCCAACTGTGCTTGTGCACAGAAGAATTAGACCTCTGCATTTAACCCAACCGTGCAGTGAAGCATCACATACACACTAGTGGACACACACACTAGGGGGCAGTGAGCACACTTGCCCAGATATGGATAAGATTTATTAATAGAAGATATTGGAAGTAATTTCATTAAAGATCATTACAAGTACTTTGCTTTAAAAGTACCAAGTCCTCACACTCTGAGAAAAAACAAGAGATCCTGTATAGAAAACAAAGAAGCATCAAGATGCATCGATAATCATTTTATAATCGCATCTAGGCCTCTGAATCGTAATCATATCAAATCGTGAGGTGCCAAGAGATTCCCACCCCTATATATATATATATATATATATATATATATATATATATATGTATATTTGTCTGGTTGACTATTCTCAGTCCAGCAGTGACACTGAGGTGTTTAAAACCTCCAGCAGCACTGCTGTGTCTGATCCACTCAGACCAGCGCAACACACACTAACACACCACCACCACCACATCAGTGTTACTGCAGTGCTGAGAATGATCCACCACCCAAATAGTACCTGCTCTGTGAGGGTCCATGGGGGTCCTGACCACTGAAGAACAGGGTAACAGAGTATCAGAGAAACAGATGGACTACAGAGTGTAGCTATACAGTAAGTGGAGCTGATAAAGTGGACAGTGAGCGTAGAAACAAGGAGGTGGGATATATATATATATATATATATATATATATATATATATATATATGTATATTGATCGGGGCCTTTTTCCAACATAGTCCCACATTCCAATCTAAACACAGGAAACACAAAAATCCAATAATCTCTCAATCGAAGTGACCAGCATTGTTCTTTGTTGGACAGTCAATATTAAATTTGTGCAGGGCCTTACAGCTAACAGGATTAAGGGAACAGCCCATTACAGATTTAACGCTTACACGCTGACCATGGATGAATCCTTGTTGCCTCGCATTTAGACGATAGTAACATTGTTTCAGGGAATCTATCAATACTGCAGATGACCACGTGCATTTTAGACGTTTAGAGTGTGTCGTTTTGGACAGTTTGCAGCGACATCTCACTTCTGTGAAGAGCACAGTGCGTAATGTTCCAGTACACTGTAGTGCCTTCCTCCAGGCAGCATTGCTCCAGACACCAATTCCATATCATTACCTTCCCCTGTAAGGAAAGAGGCTCAGCACCGCTGTGACACATGCCACTCAGGTGATACAGGTGTGTTTTTTTTCCAGCACAGCTGCAATGCGCTTCAACATAACAAGTAGCTGAGCTTATTTTCTCAGAGTGTCCACCCTTCATACAGCAGCACACTTCTATGAGATACAGAACTGATTACATTGCTTTGCTATTGATAGTAATTCACAGGCTACTTTATTAGAAACACAGCTCCACCTTACCGGTGTACACTTCAAGCCAGAAGCCTGTTGGTGAACTGTTTGTGTTAGCCATCCTGTGATCCTCCATCAATGGTCAGTTTCTGACCACAGAGTAGGGATGCTCACGAGGACTTGACTACCTGGTTAACTGTCTGTTAGTATTCAAATACTGGAATCACTCTTTAGTCGTTACTTCACAGGCAGACATGAAACAGGTTAACAATTCAGCCGTTTAAAGTCTTAACAGGACTGCAAAATTTTCATGGATGAGTATGTCCAGTACAGGACGGCCTAAACACAAGCGAAGGCTCTTTGATTCCAAACTGTAGAGTCTGATTCTGAGTCCAAGTGACAGAAAACAATGGAGTAGATTCCACGGAATAATATCGGTTCCAAAAAAGAAACAGAGAAGAACATCGGGCAAAAATGAAGAAGGAAACTGTCACGATTGGCCCCTCCCAGTCTTGTCCATGTGTTCACATGGTTTAGCCCATGTGCTTTTGTTTTGGTTCAGCCCCCTGGTTTCATGACTCCGCCCCTGATTGTCTCCACCTGTTTTCCACCTTTTCATCATTTTCCCAGTGTATTTAAACCCTGTGTTTGCCCCTTGTGCCAGAATCTCTGTCTGTGTTGTTGGTGTTATATGCTGTGTTGGAGGTTCTGTTTGGTTCTGTTTGGTTCTGTTTGGTTCTGTTTGGTTCTGTTTGGTTCTGTTTTGTGTCATGTCTGCCCCCCGATCTATCCGTGTTGGCTCTATGACCCTGGACCATTTTGACTGTGACCCTGGATTTGCCTTTAATAAATCTCACTTATCTCAGCACGTGCGTCCGCCTCCTTGCTCCTCATTACAGGAACATTAATATTTGACCACAGTTTGGAAATTTGGAGAGCTAACACTAGCTAAATTTGTGTAGTTGACTGAAGAAGCCTGGTTAAACAGCACCTGATCTCCTCTGTTAGCTCCTTTAGGTGGGTAAATGTTTGCCAGTGTTGTTTGATTGTAAGGCTTTTTTTTTTAACCAATGAATATTTTATTCTGTTTCTTTCTGTATAAATTTTGGAATATCAGCTATTTGTGGACTGGTGACCTGTCCAGGGTGTGTCCTGCCTTTCGCCCAAAGACCGCTGGGATAGGCTCCAGCACCCCCCTGCGACCCAGAAGGAGAAGCAGCTTAGAAGAGGTGTGTGTGTGTGTATGTGTGTGTGAGCTATTTGTGAGTTGTGGAAGGAGGTATTTTTTCATCCAGGCCATGTAGCTGGCGATAGCAGCATCTCTCACTCTGTGTGTGCACAAGTGCAGGCAAATTGAACACATCAGTGTGGAATTAAGACCAAACCTTTGAAGTTGACTCTCAAATCCCAAATGCCTGGAATCGATGGAATCAATTATTGTTTTAGATTGGTTCTCATTGTTGAGGTGAGTGTGTTGATGAGGACGTAGCTTAAAAGTCAAAGTGGTTTTTATTTTTATTATTATATTTTAATTTTATTATTATTAAAATTGTTTTTTGCTTATAAGGTTAACAAACTTACTCTTACTGATGTTGGCTCACTAACTTATTGGCTCATCATCCACTTGGAGAAAAGACTCAACCGAGGCAGCCTGCGTGATTCATCCAACATGAAAACCAATTTCCATGGAATATCAAAGGATATTTACATATTTTAGCCCACCAGCACCACCTTTATCATGTAAAAAGTAAGCCCTAAAGACCTAATTTTGGCCTTTGTCTCATTTGTATGGTCACAATACTCATTAACTCAAATATCAAAACTCATTGGAACGCACATCCCCATACCGGAGAGCTGCTATTGGATGTTTTGGGTGATGGACCACTCATAGTGGCCTCATTGGCCTCAGTGGCCTCAGTGACACTGATATGTGGAAAAATCCCAGCAGCACTGCTATGCTTGAGCAGTCCTGTGGTCAGAAAATGTCCAATGATGAATGGATTAAAGGGTGGCTTAAAACTGTGCACAAACAGATGCGCTGCAGTATCTGATTACACATCTGTATAGTGGACTTAAAAGGCAGTAGCATTGTGAAATACAGGGAGACTAGGCAGCAGGCAGGGTTTAGAAGTGTTTAAAAGTAAGGTATGTTTTTTCCTTCTCCTGTAAAGTCACCATTTTGGACATACGAGGTTTTGTTCCGACAACAGCGATATGTCGTGTTTTGGATGCTGATATGCTGGTCAACCAGCATGTGGAACCTGGTAACCAGCTAAATTCGCACTAGGCCAGCATAAACCAGCCAAGAACAGCATGGAATTAATTCTGGTCTGTGCTGTTTTTTCAACAGGGAGCCAGATTGACCCTCATTTGGAGATATTCTTAGTGGAAAAGACCAGAAAGACCAGTGACCAGCTAAGATAAGGATGGACAAAATCAAAAACGAGAAGGCCAAACAATTTCTGGTGAAACACTATCCTTACGGTTGCCAGCAGTCAGGATAGACTTCACATTAGTGAAAAAAAAAAACAGAAAAAAATTTGCATTTTTAGTGTGCATAAAAGAATGCCCTGGAACCTAAAGTGTCAGCCAGAGGGGAATAAAGCCCCCAGCACTGGGCAGTGGAGCAGTGGAACTGCATTTTCTTTAGTGATGGAGCTCCATCCAACACCTTTGAGATGAGGTTGTGATCCAGAACTGATCATCCAAAATCAGTACCTGACCTCACTAATGCTTGTTGCTGAATGCAATCAAATCCTCACAGCAATATTCCAATGTCTAGTGTAAAGCCTTCCCAGAAGAGTAGAGGCTGTTACTGCAGCAAAGGGGGACTCATTATTAAGAGGAAGAACGTTCATAAGAAGCAGGTGTCTATAAACTTTTGGACATGTAGTGTAATTAAAATGTACTGTTACAGACTGAACTGTCTTTTTTATGCCATTATCTTTGCTCACAGTCAAACCACTGCCACTGCAAGGCACTGGCGCTGTGGGCGGGCTGAGGGAGAGAGGCGGAGGCAGTCTTGGCAAGCACACGCCCTCAGCTCAGCTATGATTGGACGTTCTTGATCCAGTGAGTTGTAAGACAAATGAAGTGTCACAGCGGGGGGAGATTAGATAAGTAAAGTCCACTCGGGTTTATTTCAATTTGGCCAGATCGCTAGAGCGTTACAGACCAGATCCCTAATGACCACAGGGGGATGGGCAAGAGAGGAGGGGGGTTACAGAGTGTGACAGCGTGTGCGTGTGTGTGTGTGTGTTCCAGCCCTCTATTTGAAGCAGGGGAGGGTACACAGATACAGTCCACAGATTAAGGATTTAACAGAGTCAGGATACTCCCTCCTCTGCTGTAGAGCCAATATGTGGAACTACTGGACACATATTTGTCCAGAATATATATAACAAGTGAAATAAGCCTCACTCAGTTGGCTAAAATTTCTGAAGAGTGCAGAAATGTTTCTAGTCCTATTCATTTTGTAGGTGTGCTTACAGTTATTATGATACCAAAATACCAATGCAGTATTACAATGTTTGATATTAAAGCAATTTGAGCTGTGATTATATGTATGAGAGGTGCTATTCAAATATTGAAGATGATGATGATGATGATTATGTGTAAAAAAAAGCTAATAAAAACAGAAACCAGTGATTAGTGAATTCTGTTTGAGACGTATTATAATGAAAACACCACACAAACACAATGTTTAATGTTTATTGTTCTTTTTCTAAACACCCTTTCCAAGGGCAACACATTCCAAAACATTGGGAGCCCTGTGTTACATCACATTTCCTTTAACAATATTTATTAATCATCTGGTTTTAAAAGCTGAATTTTTGTGCAACCGTACAGGGCATTTGTTTTCATATTTTGAGGATTTTTTAATGGGAGACAGTTCTGGACTACAAGCAGGCTAGTCTAGCGCTCTCTGCTTATACAGCCATAGATGTCCTCGAAAAAGATGGCATCTAAAAGGCAGCATATGTTGCTCCAAAATGTGTTTAGTGTTAGTGGTGCTTTTACAGGTGTGCAAGATACCCACTAATACACCCCCCTAATACAATGACAGACCCTGGATTTTGAACTTTGCACTGGTAACAATCAGGAGGGCCTTTTTTATTATTATTTACATAAATAATCTGAAACGTTTAGGCAATAAAACACATTTCCACTGTATTATCAGTCCAGTTCAGATGAGCTCAAGCCCAGGGAAGTTGGCAGCTGTTGGACTGTTGGATTTTTTTGTTGATATATGTTTGGCAAAGTGGTGAACCTTGATGCTTCCTTGTTTATAAAGGACTAGATCTTTATACCCAACATCACCTGTCAGTCATATCTTCTTGTTCTTGTTGCTGAGGTAGTTTTGGAGGCAGAATTTGGTGAACAGAGCTGTTAGACTGAGAGCGTAGCACAGCACCAGCATGTTCATTGAGAGGGGGAAGTCGCAGTCTATGTAGAGGCTGTATGCAGCATGCGCAGTCACAATAAAGAACTGGAGCTGTGGAACAACTTAAATGTTAAAAACTATATAATCACAGGTCACTAGACTGATCAGTTTCTGAATAAAACTGTAGACTGATGAAGGGATTCTGCACAAGAATTGACTGGGTCATTATAGTACAACTGCATGTCACAATATTGATAAATAAACAAATCGACATGCATAATAATATAAACAAAATGATACCAACAAGACCCAACTGCATCAAACATCTGAGAGAATTTGGGCCGTTTTAGGACCAGATACCCTTTTCTACAGCTAAACATGATGTATTTACTAGATCAGCTCTCTTACACATTGACATTTCATAAACAAGGACTATTGCAATTTAAAAAGTCAAATTTATATAATATTCCTCCTCACTCCAAGTTGGACCCATGTTTGCTATTTTAGGTTTTGCATCAGAGCTACAAGGCTAAAGTAGCTAACAAGCAATAAAAGCTTAAAGCCCACCTGTTAACTCTGAATCATCATACACCCGCCTCATACTGTGTCAAGTAAACGTGTCAAGACATTCTTGCTTATGTGGTTTCTGGCACTGTATGACATACTGTTATTAATACAGATGGAGTATCACAAGCCTCATTAGCAAGTCTATTTGTAATTACTTAACAGTGTGATTTGGTTTGAGGCAAGAATGTGATGGTTTGGGCATGAAGTTGCAGTTATTTAACCTTGTAGCTCCAGGCACAAAAATAAAGAAGCAAACTCAAGATACCAAACATGTCTCAGCTGCTTGGCTGTATTAAAAGTATGGAAAAAGCTGCAGTGCAGAACCCTCCGATGGCTAAAAATGGCTAAAACAACAAAAAGAAAGGCACTGTACCAAAAACTTTGGCATTGCAAAACTTTCATTGCTCATCGATTAGTTCAAGCACGTTTCAGTTGTCCCCTCCCTTCTGCTGCGAGTGTGTATCATGAGAGAGGTGAGACACCCTCATGATGTCTGTGTAACCAAAAAACTAAATAATACTAAATCTATATCCGTAATTGTTAAATAAATTTCCTTCAATAGAATCAACATGCTTGTTGATTAAGTTTTAGTTGGAAACAGATGGGTTAAATTGGGATTTTTTCTCAGTGGTATCTATAGCCAAGTAAGCACTACCATTGGTTAGGCCTTCAGGAGCTGAACAGAAGGCTTAATGCATCAGCTTAACCACTAACATAATTACAAAGTGACAGTGGAATGAACCAATCAGTTTCCAATGGGTGGGACAAATGTTGTGGGAAAAAGTCACTCCTCTGTGGAAGTCTTTGAAATGTCACTGCAACTACAAGCCATAGACTGGCCAGTGTGTTTCAGTCAGTTAATAGAAAAGGAAACCAGCAGCGGCTCTATGTCAGGGCTATTTACTGAAGTCACAGTAAAATATAAGTTACTATGTGTGTTACAAGCTTCAGATAATATATGGAATATATTATATACAGAATGCCTGTTGCAAGACTCTAATGTCCATGTTTATTCCAGAATGGACATTAATCTAGAATCCTCATTTTGACATTTAGTCTGTGTATTTGATTGTTGACTGAACCATTGGTTTGACTGGAGGAAAGTCACTTGATTTAGTGCTGAATTTACTCACCAGTTGCATGAAGGTCAGACAGCGTTTCCACCGCAGTTGTTTGTGCATGTGTGGACCAAGTGCAGCAAGTCCGTAATACAGGTACATCAGCATATGGACTAGAGAGTTAATGAGACCACTAAGGAAGGCTGGGAGGCAAACACATATTCATTATTTTACATTTTGTTTAATGCTTTTAACTAAGCGTTACTAACCTAACTAATATATAACAGTCTAACACTTTGCCCACTTTTACTGTTCACTGCTTGCTGTTTACAGTCCTTGTATCACTTTATTAGAAACCGCAGCTGTACCTTACTGGAGCGCACCTAAAGGTTGTAACCTGTTTGTTGATGTGTCAGTGTTATAACCTAATTAATATCTGGTCAACAGTGGCCCTGCGGCAGTGGTGGACAGTACCTAAGTAAATGTAATTTGTTATTGTACTTAAGTAATTGTACTTTACTGACGTTTTTCCATTCTGGGCGACTTTTTCCTTTCACTCCACTACATTTCAGAGTCTAATATCTGACTTTTTACTCCACTAGATTTTGAGAAATCTGTCGTTCCTTTTGGTTTGTGTGTGCACAGAAATGCAATGTCAAAACGAAAGAAGCGCAAAGCCAGAGCACCAATCAGGGCCCAGCGGTCACTTTGTTTAGAGCTTGTTTTGACCTGTTGGTCATACCGACCCAGTGCAGCACACGGTTCAACGTCAGCGCAGCAGCGTAAAACTTTGTGAGAGTCTGTTCAACATAAATGATGAACTAACCTAACTTTGTGTAAATAGAGCACAATATAGAAATATGTCCACATATGCAGTCGAGACTGACGCGGCTTTTTTCTGAATTTCTACAAACACCATTTCATTTTATAGTGAATTAGTTTTTTGTTAGTTTATGTTTATGAACAGATGCAACAGCCACTTGGTTCTACCCAATAGAAACTGTTTACCTTCAGTGTTTTGTGCTTATGATCATTTTAATAGACGTCAGCGTCACTAATTAATGACATTCTATTAAAAGATTAGTTTACCAAGAGAGACGCTGGAGGACTTTCACCTGAAATGAGTTCATGAAACAAAAATGGTAAAAAGACATTAGAGCCATAATGAGTCTATTAGTACTTTTACTTTATACTTAAGTACATTTGAAGGCAAATACTTTAGTACTTTTACTCAAGTGGAGGTCTAAAGGGAGGAACTTCTACTTTTACTGGAGTGATATTTTACCTTGGGCATCTCTACAGTAGGTTGTGATCATTATGTAGGCAGTGAGTGAAAATACAGTGCACAGTGTTTATAATATTGTTGATGGTGACTCTATGCCCTGCAGTGGATTTTTGATACAAGATACCACCTAGTGGTCTCAATCAGAACAGCATATCCATTTACAACCACAGAACTCCATTTGTACCTTAATCTGAATTAGTGTCTATGTACAGCCTCTAAGCAGCTGAAAATGAAAAGCCTGTGCCAGTGCAATTCTGCAAAGCACAGCATTTTTAGTTATTGGAATACAAACAAAGGGTCAGCATGACTTACACTGCCCCCCTGCAACATACTTCACTCTGGCCCACCAGTTAAAAATCATGCATCCATGATGGTAGACATGCAGAAAGGTCAGCTGACTGTTCCTCTTCCACAGGATGATAAAGATCTGAAAAGGAAGAGCTGGAAATGAACACAATGCCCACAAAACAGCTGGTTTATTTGTGGACTGAACTACTTCACTTACAGTATCACTGAGCTCAATGACTTGGGAGAGGTAAAACCACCAGCACGCGTTTGCCATCTGTCCAACATTGCAACAGAAAAGGCCATCAAACAGTGGAATACACTGAATTATACCTTGTTAGACTACGTGTCTAAACAGTAAACAACTCATTTAACCCCTCAGACTGCACACTTGCTTTTATTCAGTTATTATAAACCCTTTACCACATGGTGTTGCCATATGGCAACAAATTGTTTTCTTTCTTTTTCAGCCTGGTTATAGTATAAATGCTTTTTTTTTTATTTTCCTTCGCTAAGCTCAAGGGAAAACAGTGTGCTTTCTTCAGATCATATGCCTCTCGGTTGCAGTCTGTACTTTATTTTTCCCCACATACATCACATTGTCGGGCTGAAACTGCTGCTCAAAAAGCGTGTGATTCAATATTTAAGAAAATGAAGCACAATATAAAAAGTCACAAAGTCCTTCTCACACAAGAGAGCAGTGTAGAAGCTTTGAGTGTTATTTAAAACTAAATATCATTTTAATACTATTAGATATAGCTGTTGCCAAATGGCCACAGCATGCAACAATGGAGCTCTGATCTGCAGCAGGTACAGTACTGTAAAAGATATAAGAGACACTGTGTAAGAGACACTAGACACGACCATTTTTACATTATTATTGTCTTTACATTCCATCTTCGCGTTTTGATCACTATCGTTGTTTTCATCACCTTTCTGTACTCTTAAAGCATCCACGCATAATGTTTTTTTAATGTTTTATTTATTTATTTATTTATTTATTTATTTGTGCCATAGTGATAATAGTGATTTATTAGTACCGTAGTGCTGTCGCTGTATGGCAAATAAAAGTCAGAATACCGCCCTACAAGTATTTTATTTTATTTATTTTTTAATGATATTTCTATCAGATTATGCCATTTTCAGTCAGAGACATAACAACTTTTTCCATGTGCCTTTCATCGTTCATATACGAAAGGTTTCATTCTAATATGCAGCTAATCTTTGTAATAATAAACAAATAAATGAAAATAAATAAATGAAAATTATAGTATTTATGATTATGATGATATAATAATAAAAATATTATTATTAATAATAATACTTAAATTATTATCTCTAATGTAATAATAATAATGACCTATTATTAATAGAATGACAGTGGTATTGAAGTTAAATAGTTGAGACAAAAAAAACCTGACCTTTAGAATCTCTGGTATCAAACAAGGAAACAAACAACTGTATAAATCATTTTGATTACCCGCAGTGCTAATGGGCTTTCACTGTAGTCGACAGTCTGACAAAGCAAGTTATATCCCGCCAACCAGGAGGACGCAGTGAACTAAGAGAGAACAGAAATTGCAGGTGAAAATGTGCGGCTCACCTCAAACCTCAAACAGGCCAGCACAGAGTATTTACCCTCACTGAAAAGCCTACCCTGTATTTCCACTCGCCGGTCACTTTATAAGCTCCACCTACCTCATAGGTCCACTGTATAGGTGGGCAGTCACAAACTGTAGCCCATCTGCACAGTTAATCAGCCCCCCTCAACCCCATTCATCATTGGTCAGTTTCTGACCGCAGGAACAAGAGCAGCTCTGTCGTCAGAAGCTGGCCAAACAGCAGGTCTACAGTCTGTAACTGTGAATCAGCGAAGTGGAAGAGCTTCTAGTAGAGTGGCCAGTGAGAGTAAATGCAGCATTAGTGTTAGCATCACTGCAGCCCTGAACGCTGTGAGAGTGAATCAGAGTGTGAAACGTGGACATGCTGACCTCATAGAAGGTGTAAGCAGAAAGGCACACCATGGCCAAATAGTAAGCAATGAGGAGTGCTCTGATGTTGACTGGCTGCCTGTGGGCCATCAGCCTCGGGCCAATCCACATGATCAGCAGGTAAGAGAGGAACACACAGCTGACTGGCACGGGTGAGTGGACCAACAACCATCCTTCAGTCCTCTTATCTACACATCACAAAGAAAAGCCTGGAGAACCAGCAGAGTTATGACTTACAGCTACTTGTGCTACCATATTTCAGCATGTTCTCTTTGTAAATATACTTAGCAATGTTACTTTTACTTCCAATTTGAAAATCTGACATATATATATATATATATATATATATGAATGTATGTATGTTTTATATATGTATATACTGTTGTCAGAACAAAACCTCATATCTCCAAAATGGTAACTTTACAGGAGAAGGAAAAAACATACTTTACTTTTAATGTAAGTCAATGGAACCAGGTGTTTTTCCAAGTCATTTTTGGCCGTTTCTTTTGGTCCATTCATCATGAAATTTACACATGATGTAAAGGACAACAGTCTTTTTTCGCATTACACCAAAAACTGAAAAATGGAGATAGAAAGTTTTGTTTCTGACAACAGCAATATACACACACACACACAGATCTCACTGGAGTACTTCTATGACACTTGGAAACCAAGTTAACTGTCAGTACCTCATGAGTCATTCACGTTTCTGGTCACTACCTGAGCCCTTTTGAAGCTCACCTCCGTTTTCCAAAATCCACTGGTAAAAAAGCTGGACCTTCTGCCATGAGGACAGAACTGGTGATGCCTGATGCAGAACAGTAATGGTACCAAAAGCAGTTGTTAAAAAAACATTCACAGCCTCTTTTTATCACTTATTCCCATGGACCCTCACAGAGCAGGTACTATTTGGGTGGTGGATCATTCACAGCACTGCAGTAACACTGACGCGGTGGTGGTGTGTTAGTGTGTGTTGTGCTGGTCTGAGTGGATCAGACACAGCAGGGCTGCTGGAGTTTTTAAACACTTCAGTGTCACTGCTGCACTGAGAATAGTCCACCAACCAAAAATATCCAGCCAAAAGCATCCTGTGATGAAGGACTAGGGGGGACTAAGAGGACTAATAGAGTGGATAGTGAGTGGACACAGTGTTTAAAAACTCCAACAGCACTGCTGTGTCTGATCCACTCGTACCAGCACAACACACACTAACACATCACCATCACGTCAGTGTTACTGCAGTGCTGAGAATGATCCACCACCCACATAGCACCTGCTCTGTGAGGGTCCATGGGGTTCCTGACCACTGAAGAACAGGGTAAAAGGGGTCTAACAAAGTATCAGAGAAACAGATGGACTACAGTCTGTAATGACAGCCACTATGACTCCAAAACAGGGTTTTGTATCTTAGTTTACATATATGAACAGGTGTAGAGTTTTACACAGTGCATCACACTCTCATGTGATAAAACTGGAAGGAATGATATCAGCACTTCGAGAAAATGTGTTAATTTCTGCATATATTATGAATCACATAACTGGTACCATCTTTACCATAAAGCTGAACTGACTCACCATTGGAACTGCTCTGTTCCGTCAAATCTGCTCCAATCTGCCACCTGCTGCCAGACTGCTCTAAGTCCAGAGAAGCACGGAAAACTAGAGTTTAATGTAGCAAAGATATCAAACTTTTAAAAATTACAGACACAAAGCTCACACTGGGAGTCACTGACTGGACTGGCGGAGCGTGGTGGTTTACAGATGGCATCCTGCTTCCAGAAGGATTAGTGAAATCCCTAGGACAGCTCCACTTCTTCAAGGCCGTGAGCTATTTTAGTACACAGCCTAATCAAACTGCAGCCTTATCAGTTACCACCACTTGCATAATTCTTCAGAAGCAGGCAAATCCTACATTTTTGTTTTATTTTCTTTTTTTTTACCCCCGAGGTTCATTTTAAACAATTCCATGCTTGTATGTACCAAAAGCAGTATTTTCAGATTTTTACATGATCATATCCCAATTTCTCTTACATGCCAGAGATAAAATAGTCTGTTTTAGTTACTGTTCTGGATCCAATTGCCCAAAAGCATCTCAGTGCTAAGATCATGTTAACTGGTAGAGAGAGTGTTCAGTGTAATGCTTGCTCTACCATTTAAGAATGGGCTTTGTGTTAAGTTGCTTTTCAGAAACCCAGCCCTGATTTAATGCCCTCATTCAAAAAGCAGTTGGGGCAACACTTCTTATAACGTCAGTGTATGTGGGTGGAACTAAACTTGTGTACATATATAAACACAATATATATATATATATATATATATATATATATATATATATATATATATATATATATAGTCTTGCTGAAATAATCAAGGCCTTCTTTGAAAAAAGACGTTGTCTGGATGGCAGCATATATTGCCAAAACATGTATATATTGTTCTGTATTAATGATGCCCTCAAAGATGTGCATGTCACCCATGCCATGTGCACTAATGAACCCCTATACCATCATGAATATTGGCATTTGAACTATGTACTGATAACAAGCTGAGTGATCTTTAGCCCAGAGCATCCAGGATTCCAAAAAGAAATTCAAATGTTGATTTGTCACACCACTGGATACTTTTCCACTTTGCCTCAGTCCACTTTAAGTGAGCTTGGGCCCAGAGAAGGTGGCAGCATTTCTGGATCCCTTTTATTGATGGTTTCTTATTTGCATTTTAGAGTTTTAAGTTTACAACCCCAATTCTAATGAAGTTGGGACATTGTGTAAAACATAAATAAAAAGAGAATACGATGATTTGCAAATCCTTTTAAACCTATATTCAATTGAATACACTACAAAGACAAGATATTTAATGTTCAAATGGACAAACTTTATTGTTTTTTGCAAATATTCACTCATTTTGAATTTGATGCCTGCAGCCCATTCCAAAGAAGTTGGGACAGGGGCGTGTTTACCACTGTGTTACATCACCTTTCCTTTTAACAACACTCAATAAGCGTTTGGGAACTGAGGACACTAATTGTTGAAGCTTTGTAGGTGGAATTCTTTCCCATTCTTGCTTGATGTACAACTTCAGTTGTTCAGCAGTCCGGGGTCTCCGCTGTCGTATTTTGCGCTTCATAATGCGCCACACATTTTCAATGGGAGACAGGTCTGAACTGCAGGCAGGCCAGTCTAGTACCCGCACTCTTTTACTACGAAGCCACGCTGTTGTAACACGTGCAGAATGTGGCTTGGCATCGTCTTGCTGAAATAAGCAGGACATCCCTGAAAAAGACGTTGCTTGGATGGCAGCAGATGTTGCTCCAAAACCTGTATGTACCTTTCAGCATTAATGGTGCCTTCACAGATGTGCAAGTTACCCATGCCATGGGCACTAACACACCCCCACACCATCAGAGATGCTGGCTTTTGAACTTTGCGCTGATAACAGTCCAGACAGTCCTTTTCCTTTTTGGCCCAGAGGACACGACGTCCATGATTTCCAAATACAATTTGAAATGTGGACTCGTCAGATCACAGGACACTTTTCCACTTTGCGTCAGTCCATCTCAGATGAGCTCGGGCCCAGAGAAGCCGGCAGCGTTTCTGGGTGTTGATATGTGGCTTCACTTTGCATGGCAGAGTTTTAACTTGCACTTGTAGATGAAGCGATGAACTGTGTTCCCTGACAGTGGTTTTCTGAAGTGTTCCTGAGCCCATGTGGTAATATCCCTTACAGAATGATGTCGGTTTTTAATGCAGTGCCGCCTGAGGGATCAAACGTCACGGGCATTCAGTGTTGGTTTTCTGCCTTGCCGCTTACTTTCAGAGATTTCTCCAGATTCTCTGAATAACCTTTTAAGGTTATTATGAACTGCAGATGATGAAATCCTCAAATGTATTACTACTTTACATCGAGAAACATTATTCTTGAATTGCTTTGATCGTGTACTCTTTCACAGAGTGAGCACATCACAGAGTGTCAACACATTTGTCATTACAGTCTTTCCCCTGTTACTACATGAGAGGATAAGCTTGGCCTGGACACTTTCATCGGTCTGGAATGCATGAATTCTCTTGGTTTGAGGTAATTCAACTTCATCTTCTGTTCCATTGGTTATTCTTTCACTTGCTAGTCACCACTCAGAAGATGCGTTTCCGCCCACATAATTGTATACGGATAAGGAAAAACGCATTCTGTTTAAATTTGAATGAAATGTGTTCAAGATCAGTCTCTGACCACCTCTGAATGATGTTTGAGTGCATCCTGGGGCCTTTCTTGCACCAAAAACACGTGTTATCGCAAGGTGTAAACAGGCCCAACTACTCAAAACCAAAGACAGCTCCACCTTCTAAAGGCTTGCTTACATAAGTAGTCAGCCTCCTAACACATTCTTTAAGTCCTAACAAGCAAAGCAGACCTAACGTTGTACGTTTGATAATGTAACAAACATTATGAGCTTGGCAAACTCTATACAAAGTGCAGGCTGCAGCAATAAAAAAAAAACAGCAATTAACACATGAAAACAGGATTCTGTTACACATCCTGGTGCAATTTGTTCTCATGGATTAATGCTTGGGAAGTTTATTTTCACCTGGAACCATAAAACATTTGCTAACTATGCCTGATTATATCGCAGGATAAAGGAGAAACTGCTATGTGTACTCAAGCACAAGTACATATTCATGCCATTGTGTTATTTCACTGTTATTAAGGTTAACTGTTTAACCCACAATGTGCTTTAATGAAAATGTTGCTGCTTTCATTCATTATTTTGATAGCTGTGCTCTGTATGGGAGGCTATAAGGACAACATTAAAACCTACTGTATGTCTTGGGCAATTCTTGTGCATAGGTGTTTTAACAATGGGTGTCGGTCAGTCAGTCAGTCAGTCAGTGACTCAGTAAGAGACTGCAACACTCCTACATTTCTATTGGAATACGTAACATGGCTGAACAATTTTTGGTAACACTTTACTTGTGTGGTCCACTATAGATGCTTTGTAAATGCTCAGTTGACCACTCAGCAATATTCAACTAAATATCTATTAAATATAACTGAACTTCAAGTTTAGTGTGAAAGAATGTGTATTAAATCGATCCCTTACCCTGAGCCTAACCCTAACCTTAACCTTAACCTCAAGGTAAAACCTACACCTACTCCTAACCCTAACCATAACGTTGTTGGTAATCAACTGAACATCACCAGAAAGTGTGTTAAATTTCTATAGAGAATCTATAGGGGACCATCCAAATAAAGTGTGACCCAATTTTTTTTAATCACTGTTTTTTAATACATTTACAGTTTACGATCCCAGTATGGGGAAAATAAAACCTTTTCCACTTCAAAACAGCATACACGACAGCTCAAATGTGACATTAATGTCTGTTTAATTGAAACAGAAAACCATAAACAGAGATACACTTCAAGATACTTGACACTACACTTCATGTTCTTTTAGACTGCCCTGCTATTTTTGTTTGGCAGACTATTCGCCATTAGTTTAATATACACAATGACTCTTTTAACCCAGTATTCATTTTATGAATTAGGAATATAATACCTCTAACAGGAAGACATTTTCAGAGATTTTAAGACCTTTAAATAAGATTCTAAGTTTTCTTTAAGATGCTTTGGACCTGAAAGAGCCTAGATGTGGACAGGCACTGGATGGCCTAGCAATGCTGCATAGAGAAGCCCTTAAACGTCACCGCCTGAGAGAGAACGTGAAAGTGCATCCTGTGATTTCGTCCCCGCTCAGCATCCGCATGCACACACCTGCGGCAGGTTTGAGGCACATGCTTCATTAAGAGCTATGAGGAGGAACCCAAGAGCAACCGAACACAAAGATTGTGACTGCGTCTCAAATGGCTACCTACTCCCTATGAGGTGTACTACGTAGGTCAGGAAATAATGGTGTCTACATCCAAATAGTGGGTCTTATAGAAAATGAGTGACACAGTCCTCTAACTAAAATTTACTGAGGTTTCTGTGTGTAAAGCCCAAAGTTTCATGATCGATGCAGTGCACTATATAGGGAGTGTGTTCACATTATAGGGCACAGATGTGATTTTTTATCAGGGCAGTGTGAACAAATTATTGTGATAAACAATTTCAAAAGTAGCTGCTAGTACTATTTTATCTAATAGTTTAGAAAATAAAACTGGAGCTCTACAAATCTTTTCAGCTATGCTTTTAGTGGTCGTTATAGTAGCTGCAGAGAAATCGGATCTTGCAATAAATCGTAACTAGCCATGTTTACATGCAGACTAATAATAAGAATACGGCCGTATAAACACCTCAATCGAAATGGTCTAGTGCGATTGAGGCCATTTGGAATATAATTTTTATTCAATTGAACGAGGTGGGTCATCCTGTAAATAATCTATTAAATAGAAGAATAATAACCATGTAAACGCCTGTATCTGATGACATTTCCAGTCGGAAAGTTTAAGTACTTTCTGTGCAACGCATCATAGTGAAAGTTTGACATCATTTTAAAGCAGTTAAAAAAGCACTGCTCACTGCTGCTCATCTCATTCTGACTGGACCTCATGTGATGTTCTCTGTCATGGTAACGTTTACTCTAAGCAGTGAGCATGTCAACAAAGATTTTCCATCAGATTTTTGAGTTGAGTGCATATAAACACCTTAGTCTTAATCTGTATTCAGAATGTATTGCATGTAAACACAGCCAGTGACCAGCAAGTATGAACGGCGCCAATTACCCATCAGCATTGTTTCTACTGTGTCTTCATCTCTACAGCAGCCTTGTATTGCAGTAACTAAGAAAACATAAAAAAAAACAGAGATCAAATATGTAAAATGTGTAAATATAATGTAACTAAAAAAAAAAGAAAAGAAAAAATTCTGAATGAAGTAAAAGCAGGTATGAAAACTATTGCTGTTGTTGGAACAAAACCTCATATCTCCATTTTTCATTTTTGTTTTTCAGTTTTTGATATAATTGGAAAGGACCTGTGGTTCTACATCTTCTGTGTACATTTCATGATGAATAGACCAACGGAAATTACCCAAAGGTAGTTGGAAAAATGTCTGGTTCCATTGACATACATTAAAAGGTAGAGTGTCTTTTCCTTCTCCTGTAAAGTTACCATTTGGTAGATACGAGGTTTTAATCTGACAACAGCGATACACTGAAATGCATAATAAGAGGCACAATGAGATGCTACTGTAAAAAAGCCTAACTGTCTGCTGGATGATGCTCATGTTTGTGTGTGATGTGGCCCTCGTACTCTGTGTTGTGTGTGCTATGGTGACTCTCCCCAGCCTTGGTGATGAGTGGATTTGTGCTATGTGAGGTATGACCATGGCTTTGGCTGGGATGGTCATGGTGATGATGGCTATGGTGGTCAGCACGGTCCACCAGAGGGCGTGTGGGCTCTGAACTAGTCATGGTCTGGTTTTCTCCTTTGGCCACGCTGCTGGAATTTCGTAGATCCGCTGAAAGAGTGGAATTGGAATCCACCTAAAACAAAGACATTGAAGGTCAGGAGGCAGATAAGCCACAATTAGCACTGAAGTTCAGGTAAAAATTCTAGTGTAACCAGTTGTAACCTTACACTTAATGTAGTGAATCAGCTAAGAGTAGCTTGCTTCTAGTTTTGCACTGGAACTATGAGGCTAATGTTACTAACAAATGGGTGTTTGTACAGAAATTCCAGCTTCCAGATGGCTGCTACTGCTGCTTTTAGCCACGCTAAGTACTCATTTTCATAGACAGTGGGAGAAACCATATAAGCAACCGTATTTACTTTACAACTGGATACAGTTGGAGGCAAGTGTCTAAAAGCTTAGGCATTTAGCACAACACTAACTTGTTAGCTTAGCTGTTACTCGTTAACTCATTTAAGGTGGCAGTATCTACGAAAAAGACTGTTTGTATATTCATTGCATTTCATCACCCGAAGACAGATAAAATCTTATGAGTAAACGAATAAATATCTTGTGAGTTAAGGGTTAAGGATGTGGCTAAGAAGTCCAGAGATAGCACAGCTGTATCGCTAGGCTAAATATTTTTCTCTCACAAATAATATGTTGGCACTTTAGAAAAGGACAAGTCCTCATCAGCATCCTGAGTGGCTCTATTTTCTCAGTAGCTCATCTGAAGAGGCAGCCTTATCTTGAAAACCTACCGATTTCCCCTTTGGCTGGTTTTAAATAATAAAACAAATGTATTAATCTGTGTTGCTGCTCTATTTTGCTGCCATCACCTAAAAACATTAAAGGCTACATTATAAGTCACATTATTTATGACCAGGCTCTATTTTATTTGCTATTGTTTTTTTTTCTCTGTGGTTATCCGTTCATGATATGTTACTGATACTCTAATATGAAAATTAGTCAGCACATCCCAAATAGTTATAAGCTTTCATGGCAGTCGTGGGCTGGAGGTTAGGGAAGCAGCCCTGTGACTGGATCACTGGTTCGATCCCCTTGGCTGACAGTGCATGACTGAAGTACCCTTGAGCAAGGCACCTAACCCCCAATTTGCTCTCTGGGCACCGTGGATAGGACCCCCCACTGCTCCGGGCAAGTGTGCTCACTGCCCCTTAGTGTGTGTGTTCACTAGTGTGCATGCATATGGCTTAAATGCGGAGGTCTAATTCCACAGTGTGCAAACACAGTTGGCAAAAATGGTTCTAAACTCTCATAACTTGCCAGCTATACTAGTCTTGTAGCTCCCATGCAAAACTAAAGAAGTCAGCTTCAGATGCTAATCATATCTTAACTGATTGACTGTGTTTGGGTTAAGTTGACAATTGAAACTTCGCTTTAAGTTCAGACGTTATAACTCAGATTCAGAGATATTTGCTCACCGTGCAGTTGCAGATGTCTTTGTGGTACGTGGCTCTAATTGCGGCCTCCACATAGGGGTAGTGGAGGAAACTGTATGGCAGGACGATGTGAAAGGTTAGTTGGCCACAGCTGGACAGACAGTGAGAAAAAGAAAGAGATGATGTAAACATTGAGCAGAGCCTCAGGATATCAAGCCTGGGTTTTTCTATAGGCCTCACACTACAAGCGCACTCCTGGCCTCCTGAACCTTAAGGCCCGAAACATACTTCACTCATGGATGGGAACGCAATGAGAGCGTTCGGTCAACACATTGCAAACATTCGGTCCTTCTGTACAAACTCACCACGTGTTCTTACATTGCTGTGGAGTTAAAACACTCAGTACTGAAGGGGGCGATAGATTACAGATCAGAGAGGGATCTACTGTTATTACAGCAGCCTCTACAACTAAACAAGGGCAGTAGAGGAGAGTGACCCCTTCTCTTGGATTGGAAACGCGATAGTTAATCATATTTCTATGCGTGAGACTTCAGTGGTCGTCTGCAATGGCAGTTGAGAAGCACGTTGGCAGTACAAGACCGCTTGGTCAGGCTGGGCTGTCGTTATAGCGCCCCATTTTTGAACGCAACTACGCGTGAAACCCCTAGACACAGCTAGAAGCATCTGTGGTCACACCTTTGCGTGGAGTATGTTTTGGGCCTAACACATCAATGACCGGCCAGTTCACTGATGCTCCATTGGCTTAAGCAAGAAAAACAGCTTGTAATAGAAATAGCTAGTAGCTAAATACCGATCGTAAACTAAAAAGTCATCTTTGTCTCCCTGCAGGGTCTCCCACACGTCCGACTGCAGCGGCCTCTGTTGGTAGACGGGGATGCCCTCGGCCGTCCTTCTCTTCAGCTCCCAGTACATGGCTCTGGATTGGGCCTCCTGCTCGTTCACCACAAGAAAGCTCACCTCTGTCAGGCCGCCCCGAGAGAGCTTATCACGCAGCCCACCTAGCCTGCACAAAAGAATAGCTTTGACCTTTGTACACTGCTGTGAAAAAGTATTTGGTTTTCTTTATTTCAGTATATTGGTCACAGTAAAAGCACTGAAAGATCTGACACACTTTGACAAATTTGCAGCAAAGGAAATCCGGGACTTTTTCATGCCGCTGTCCTTCTGGCCTAGTCCCTATTATAGGGGCCTTCATCATGTTATGCAATATTCCATGGCTCGGCATTATATCCCTCAGCCTCATCTGACAGGATTCACAAATTATTATCCTGTTTGTTTTTCTTCCCTTCTTCCCAGCAGGCTTTATGCAAATACCTCAAGCAAACACTGGGAATCCACCCACCCTCCTCTGAAAATGTCAATGTTGCGATACATATAAAATGTCTTGAAAAAGTATCATGATGTTATATTTTTGTCACATCGCCCAGCCTTACCTGGCGGCCTGCGTGAGGCAGAACTGTCAGCTGGCCTTCAGCAGAGCCACCACCGCGACTTTTCCCACCAGCTCCTTCATGGGGGCATGGCCATCTATAGTCCAGTCTGGGGAGGGCTTACAGATCTGTGATCCATCATTATCTCCCTCCACAAATAGTGGGGACGCCCAGAGCAGAGCAGGCAGAGTGGACAGCCACAGAGCCAGAAGACCCTGCATCGTCCTGGCCCTACAGCTAAATACAGTACACATACACAATAGCTTGTATTGGTGGATTTGTGTGGTATCTCGTACCTCTTATCTCCACGTTTGTCGTTTTTCAGTTGGTCTTTACATTGTGTGTAAATTTCATAGAAAAGGACTAGATCAAAAGAAACAGCCCATAATGACTTGGAAAAAAATCTGGTTTCACTGACTTACATTAAAAGTAAAGTAGGTTTTTTTCCTTCTCCTGTAAAGTTACAATTTTGGAGATTTTTCTTCTGACAACAGTGTTATGTTGTGTTTTCGATGCTGGTTTGCTGGTCAGCAACAATTATGAATATACCTTAATCAGCACCAAAACCAGCATATATCGTGTTTTGACCATGCTGGGGTGACCAGGCATACCAGAACCAGATCAGGATGAGACCAGCATAGACCAGCTTAGACCATTTTACACCCCCCACCCCTACTCTTACCCTAAATATAGTTGATTAGTAAAGGTGTAGCTATATTAGCCTTGACAGGAGCTACAAGGTTAACATAGCTGGGTTTCTGACACCGCATGACATATAACGCTATATTTCATGCGTTCTCTGCCTGGTGTTTAAGATTGATGGAGAAAGTGTTGTATTTTTCAAAAATTGTTCTATATAGCACAAAAAGGGTTCTGCTGTTGTTACAATGTCCAGCTTGTAACAGTAGAAGAACGTTTTCTGGAGCTTTATAGAACCATTGTACATCAATCTGAAGAACTACTTCACCATGCAAAGAACTCATGGTTCTAGAAAGACCTATTGCCTATAATAACGAAACCTTGAACCATCTTTTTTAAGTGTGTATATAGAACCATTTCATGCTTAAACATTTCTTTGAATGGTGCAGTAGTTCTTCAGACTGATGGAGAATGTGTTGTATTTGGTTCTATATAGCAGCGAAAAGGGTTCTCGAATGCTATGATGTCAAGCTTAACAATAGAAGAACCCGTTCTGATGGTAGAGAACCATATGCAACACATTCTCCATCAATCTGAAGAACCATTTCATCATGCAAGAACCATTTAAGCCTGAATTGGTTGTATATAGAACTCACGGTCCTAAAAAGAACAATTTGCTTTACTGAGAACTTTTAAAGACCCATCTTTTGTCAAGTCTGCGCTGTAACAGCAGAAAACAGTAGCAGCAGCCATTTGAACCCTGAATTTTTTTGTGTGCACTTTTGTCCGTGTTTAAAGGTAACGGGATGCCACACAGTGTCAGAAAACTGTAATAAGTTTTGACCTGTTTAGACACAAACAAGCTAAACCAGTAGCGACAAGCTTCCAGTCAGCAGATAACTTGTAGAGAGGAGAATTTCCCGGCTCTGCAATGTCTTCCGGGTTTCTCAAACGCTAGAGGGCGCTCCTGAGTGAGTCCAAAATGAATGGATTGATATGGAGCATTCGAGCAAAATGATCGTTTATAAATGCTTAAACATTTTTAATGTAAAAGAATAGATTCATTTCCTGAACACAGAACGTGATAAAACATTTTAACCCAGCTGTTATAGTTTAAGAGCTTTTAAACTCGAGTTATAGGAGTTTAAAATGACGCCTCATGTCGGTCCATGACGTCAGTGAGTGTGAACAGTCAGTGAGCTGCTTCGTTCGCCAACCAATCATCATGCTCTAGCTGTAAAGCCTGCCTCCTGCTGCCCAAAACCAATTTGCCGCAGAAAAATGGAAATATATCGGTAAGATTTCGTTTTTTTTTTTGGGAAATCCATCCTTCAACTTTCTAAAATTAATGAAACGTTCTAGAAAAAGTGACTAGAAACTATTTTAACTTTTTGTTTGGAGTGCCATTCACTCCCATTCATTAAGGACTCACTCTGCTGTTTAGCAGACCTGTTTTTGATATAATGGGAGGAATAGGAAGTGGCCAGGCTCCTCATACACTGTCTCTGGCTCCAGCACGAAACTAAAGAGACCTGAGGCACAAGATTGCTATACGTGAGGTAGGGGGAAAATATCTTTACATTGAGGCCAAACTTTCACTTTAATCTCAGGAAACAAAACAAAACAAATAAAACTGGTCTCTCGCTTTTCTAATAAAAGCCTCAGTCACAATCCTGAAGTTTAGCGGACAACTTATATCAGATTTGTCATTCTATGCAGCCTTTAACGTACAAGGCTAGCGGCCAATTTAGCCGATTCACTTCCTTGCTTCCAAGCTGTCGACACAGCTCGAGCTCAAACTTCAGTTCTTACTATAAAATCATTCGCCACAGCTTCCTAAAGGTTTTACAGCCGGAAGTTGAGACTTCTATTGTTTTCGCAAGACCTGTGTGTCTCAATAAAGGCGTTTTAGGCAATTCACATTCTGGTTCTTGCAGCCTAAAGATTGTGAAAGCTAACAACTGTGGAAAAAAAAATGTGGTCAGTTCAATTATTTGTGATTATGTAATACGTTTGATGGATACTGCAGTTTTCTTTCATGTGGAGCAGCTAAATTTCCCCAGAGCACAAAATATCATCGTATGTCCTCTTTTTGGGCACATTTAGTCCCAGCAAACAGCTGAAGACCCTTGAGTTGAAAGACATTGTGAAAAGAACAATTACACCAATTTTTCCAAGTTTTGGCATTATTCAGTCATTTTGATGTAAACAGTCATTTAGAGTGGTTTGATGTGAAGTTCTTACGATCGGAGCTGTTCACAGTGGTGGTGATAGGAACCAGACATCTGAAGCTTTTATTGCTCCCTCATATAAAGTCATACGCTATAAAACCATATTACGAAACTTCCTGGTGTGATAGTTTTGAGATGGATTTGTCCTAAAACATTTTTAACAGTCCATTTATGCTGGAGATGTACATGCAGGTCTCTGTATGGCAAAGTAGCCCACAAAGGGCATATATTTTTTTCAGGTTCACTACTATTTTACCATCATTAGCATCACAAATGAACTCAATACAATAGTAACAACCCCTGGTTGCTTTAAGGTTGTTAAGTTTCTCTACAAAAACACTCTGAATGACTTTTTACATCTCAACAACTGAACTATGCAGGCATTTGGGGAAATTCCCATTTAAATTGAGACACAGCAATAAGTTATTCTTGGTTGCAGACGACTCACTCAAGAAAACTCAAGAAGAACCAAAAGTATCTACTATCAGATTTAAATCACTAGAGAAAGCAGCTCAGTGGATGTACTTACCTCCGTTATCTCGTCTGGACTGTGTTGAGAACCAAAAAAAAAACAAGCAGGGTCTGTTTACACAGCACTTTTTAAAGGCTCACCCAGTCCAGGCCTTCCCCGCCCCCCTCTCCACAAACACGTGCAACCAATACAGGCGCAGTGCAGGGCCTTCGGCCTCCACTACAGCCAAAGCTATTGATTTTCTCATTCAAAGCAAACCCAACAATCCGTTACCCTCCATGGTGTTGATCTGGTTGGAAGGGCGTAATGACATTTTTTGCAAGTGGGTCAAGCATGGAGAGTGAAATACAAAAGCACAGACCATTCCCAGTGAATAATCCGGACCAGTGAGTCGGAGACGAAGGGAAGAACAAAGAAAATAAATTCACATTATGAAATATTAGACCACAATATGGCTGGGAATTGGGACAGACATATGCCAAGTATCAAAACTACTTGATGTATGGATACAGTCTTTTTGCACTGTGGAAGCTGATCCGAGAAGCAGATGAATGCAAATTTGACTTGTCTGTTTGCCTGGCCTTATTTAAGCTTCCCACTTACTGGCACAAATGGTTGACCATTTGTTGCTGTTTGTTTAATCACGTCACGTGGAAGGCCGTAAAAAACAGCCTCACGTACCCACCCACACACACACACACACCCACACACACACATGACTCAAGCAATTTTCTCAAACCGTTAAACTAAGAGAGTGACCGCACATTCATTGTTTTCAGTTCAACAAGCTGGGCCATGTTTATGGATATGTAATAAATAAAAAATGCAATCAGTTGCTGGCATTATGATTATGGTACATCAGAGGTCTTTTATTAAAATTCAATAAGGTCCAGTCAAAGAAAATTTCCTCAAGCAAAAGGTCCGAAACCTCATAATGTAACTTACTATATCACAGCTGTTGGAACAAAACCAATTGATTTTTGTCGTTTTTCAGTTTTGACATAATTTGAAAATACCTGTTGTCCTTTACATTGTGTGAAAATTTCATGATGAATGGACAAAAACCAATGGCCTAAAATTACTTGGAAAAATGTCTGGTTCCACTGACTTACATTAAAAGAAAAGCATGTTTTTCCTTCTCCTGTAAAGTAAGGCTTTGTTCCAACAACAGTGATATAATATAAATATAACTTGCATTATGATTCAGTGCCATATATTGTAAACTGAAGTAGCCTAGTAGGTATATCAACATCTTATACAGTCAACAACTGAATGTTGAATCAAATAAAGTACAATTCAGGGATATTTCAACATTTATTGTCAGTTTTTTCTGATAGTGACCATGTTAAATAATCTGACTCACTTTCTTCTCTGACTGCTGTTTCTCACCTCGTCCCTCCCCTGTGTGTGAGTCACTCACTCGAGTCTCAGTGCTCATCATAATGCACTGATATGATTGGCTGAGTAGCGTCACGTGTGATTTTTATAGCACGTGATTGATCTGAGTCTCCGGCTGCTAAAACTACTGTACAATAGATATAGCAATTAAAACAGGACCACCCTGTCGAAATTAAATAACTTAGTTGTAGTTTATCGGTTATAGGTCCAGGTCCGCATAGGACAGTGTCTGGGCCTGGACCTTTTAGTGACCTCTGCTCTACATGCTTTCTTATGTACCTTTTAGCAACTGTGAAAACTTGCTTCACAACAATGCACCATACAGGTGTAGATCTGACGAATTTGCAATTATTTTATGGTAGATTTTGTTTGGATGTAATCAGTCTGCGATTAAATATGTAGACATGATGTGGTTGTTTTCATTTTCAAACGTTTGGGAATCACTGCAGTGAGACATACAGGGCTGGGCAAAAGTCAGAAGACAGCTTTTCCACTCAAAACAGACGTTCATTTTCATGATTCAGCATCAGGAAAAAAGCAGAAAAACATTTTATAAATTTACACAAAAGCCTCCACAATCAATATCATTCTTTCCCAGTATTTTTTTACAGCTTCCTGAAAAACTCGCTCGCCGTTTCAGTTTTCAAAAGAAACCTGCAGGGATGTTTTTCCACACGTCCAAAGTTCAGCCTTAGAAGTTGGTTGTACTTTCTGCTTCTCACAATCCCAGTAATCCAAAACGCATTGTGACGTTGGGGTCTGGACTCTGGACTGTTTATTATGCAATTTTATCTTTCCTCAGTAATGGCCTCTTGAAGATGCTCCCAAAGTAGTGCTTGGCGTTCTCCTCTCTCTTAAAGAGGAAAGCTGGAAGTGCTGGTTTTCATGGGGACAGTTGTGGTGGTTTACCAAGTCTTGGCCAGTTGTTTTAAAACTTGTTTTCCTTTGACTTTCATTTTACTTAAGCAAGTGTATTATCTCACCTATAATCTACTCACAAATATCTCCTGAAAAACGACTGACTAACTAATGGCTGTTTTGAATGGAAATGAAGTCAATGAAGGGTGGTCCCTGGCTTACAGTACAGTACCTACACAGATAAATAACACCCTGATATAGGTAGTACATATCTCATATAGATAGATAGATAGATAGATAGATAGATAGATAGATAGATAGATAGATGAAAAGTCGTTTGAAGTGGTTTGGTGTAAAATGGTTCACTTTGGAGAAACGTACAGACTCTAATGTGTTTACAGAGGTGCTGATAGGAACCTCTGCACACAAGGTTTCTATCAGGGCCACTGTGAATAACTCTGAGTCTAGTTTCTCTAGAACAGAGAATTTCACACCAAACCACATTTCACAACTCTGTTTACACTTTAACGGCTAAATAAACTCTGAAAAATGGATGGAACTGCCCTTGAAATATACCATTTCCAGCATATTTGTGCACAATTCCCACTATTTTTCCGTCATTAGCATCACAAATAAACTCAGAACACGCTTGACAGTTCGATATAATTGCACTGTAGACGTCACAACCCCTGGTTCCTATCACAGTCACTTTAAGGTTAAGTTTCTTTACAAAAACCAACCCTGAATTACTGTTTACATCCCAACAACTGAACTATGTAAACATTTGGGGAAATTCCCATTTAAATTGAGACGCGGCAATAAGTTATTCTTGGTTGCAGACGACTCACTCAAGAAAACTCAAGAAGAACCAAAAGAAGCTACGATCAGATTTAAATCACTAGAGAAAGCAGCTCAGTGGATGTACTTACCTCCGTTACCTCGTTATCTATTTACAGAGTTGCTGATAGGAACCTGTGGACACAAGGTTTCTATCACCACCACTGTGAACAACTCTGAGTCTAGTTTCTCTAGAACAGAGCATTTCACACCAAACCACAACTGTGTTTACACTTTAATGACTGAATTATTCAGAAAGTCTGAAAAACGGATGAAATTGCCCTTTAATTACGGCATTTCCAGCATATTTAGTGCAAAATTTCTCTATTTTTTAATATATTGGAAAAAAACTAAATACAAAATATCAAATGTGCCAAACTGTTGCCACATTCAATGTTCTATTTTACCTCTTATATGTTATATTCAGCAAACGAGCAGAACCTGTGCACTAAAATCTTCTCTGTAGAGGGTGTGTGGACTTGGACCAGGACTGCACATGTAAGTACATGGAACTGGTTCACATCCTCCCCTGCATGAGGCCCCATACCTTCCACAGCTAAGTTAGAGGTGACCCTGCAAACCACTGGGGCATCACGTGTAAATGCCACAGTACGTTTTCCACCTCTTTTAAAAGACCAGAATCATGTGAGTGTGATTGATTTTAGTAGAGCAAACAGCAGCATGAGCCCCATTCCTTGCTTAACTGAGACCAAAGTGCAGGCCTCAGGTCAAAGCTAGAGTTGGTGGCCATTGTGCATTTTTAAGTATCTGATAAATGAGAATTTAATTGCTAGCATATTCCTGAGGAGTGTAATCCACATTTCCCTCAGTTCCACAGTACCTAGTTCTGTTTTTCTGGGTTTTATTCAGTGGTGGATAGTAATGAAATAAATGTATTTAGTTTCTGTACTTCGGTATTTTTTTGGTGTATCTGTACTGAAGTTTCTCCATTACTGGGCGACTTTTTCCTTTCACTCCACTACATTTCAGAGTCTAATATCCGACTTTTTCCTCCGCTACATTTTGAGAAATCTGTCGTTCCTTTTGGTTTCTGTGTGTATAAAAATGTAACATGTCAAAACGAAAGAAGCGCAAAGCCAGAGCACCAATCAGGGCCCAGCGGTCACTTTGTTTAGAGCTGGTTTTGACCTGTTGGTCATACCGACCCAGTGCAGCACACGGTTCAACGTCAGCGCAGCAGCGTAAAACTTTGGGAGAGTCTGTTCAACATAAATGATGAACTAACCTAACTTTGTGTAAATAGAGCACAATATAGAAATATGTCCACATATGCAGTCGAGACTGACGCGGCTTTTTTCTGAATTTCTACAAACACCATTTCATTTTATAGTAAATTAGTTTGGGCTGGTTTATGTTTATGAACAGAGGCCTACAGATCAACATAGTAAAGGAGCTCATCTGTGATCCTGAGTTTAAAGCCCGTTTTTATTCAACTTAAACTTGGAACTAAGTTGTAAATAAATCTGAAACTGAAACTTTGCTTGTGTGTAAAAAGTGATTTCAGAGCCACTCGGTTCTCCCTGATGGAAACTGTTTACCTTCAGTGTTTTGTGCTTATGATCATTTTAATAGACGTCAGCGTCACTAATTAATGATGTTCTATTAAAAGACTGGTTTACCAAGAGAGACGCTCGAGGACTTTCACCTGAAATGAGTTCATGAAGCCAGTCATAATTAATCTTTTAGTACAAATACTTTCGTACTTTTAAGTGGAGGTCTAAAAGGAAGAAATTCTACTTTTACTGGAGTAATATTTTACCTTGCGTATCTCTACTTTAACTCACGTACATCATTTGTGTACTTCGTCCACCTCTGGTTTCACTGCATTCTGTTTTTTGCTTTACTCTTGCTCACATCTCACTTTGGAGCTGTAGTTTATTTTACACCTAAGCAATCCCAAAAAGGGAAGAATAAAACCTAAAAACCTCCTAATGTGACAGATGCTGGATGTACTAAGAAGTTGCATTGCAGTTCTATAGGTTGTGTTTTGTTAGGCTATTTTCACTTCATCTACTGAGGGAAGTAACACCTTCTAACTGCAAACTCCTCATCTACACTATATTGCCAAAAGTTTTCACTCACCCATCAAAATCATTGAATTCAGGTGTTTCAATCACTTCCATGGCCACAGGTGTATAAAGCCAAGTCCCTAGGCCTGCAGACTGCTTCTACAGACATTAGTGAAAGAATGGGTCGCTCTCAGGAGCTCAGTGAATTCCAGCGTGGTACCGTGATCGGACGCCACCTGTGCAACAAGTCCAGTCGTGAAATTTCCTCACTACTAAATATTCCACAGTCAACTGTCAGTGGGATTATAACAAAGTGGAAGCGATTGGGAACGACAGCAACTCAGCCACGAAGTGGTCGGCCACGTAAAATGACAGAGGATGCATCACCAACTTTCTGCAGAGTCAATCGCTACAGACCTCCAAACTTCATGTGGCCTTCAAATCAGCTCAAGAACAGCGTAGAGAGCTTCATGGAATGGGTTTCCATGGCCGAGCAGCTGCATCCAAGCCTTACATCACCAAGCGCAATGCAAAGCGTCAAATGCAGTGGTGTAAAGCGCCACCACTGGACTCTAGAGCAGTGGAGACGTGTTCTCTGGAGTGACCAATCACGCTTCTCCGTCTCGCAATCCGATGGCCGAGTCTGGGTTTGGTGGTTGCCAGGAGACGGTACTTGTCTGGCTGCACAGAGTTCTGACCTCAACCTGATAGAACACCTTTGGGATGAACTAGAGCGGAGACTGCTAGCCAGGCCTTCTCCTCCAACATCAGTGTCTGACCTCACAAATGCAATTTTGGAAGAATGGTCAAAAATTCCTATAAACACACTCCTAACCCTTGTGGAAAGCCTTCCCAGATGAGATCAAGGTATTGTAGCTGCAAAGAATGGCAGTATAGTGTACATCTGGAGATGACCACCGCATCCTGTGGTTAAGCTCTATGTGGCTTGAAGCAGGACCTGTGATCACTACAAAGGGAAAAGTGAAAGTAATTCCAGTTCTCTGAACTGATTTTATTTTTCTGAGGACCATCTTCGCTTTGCCTGTGCATCATTTAACAAAGGCAGTATAAAAAAAGCACAGTAGCCTGACTGGCTACTTATTGAATGATCTGAATTGAGTTCCACTGTGAATGAAGCAAACAGCCAAAGTCCTTTAACATCACAGTTCAGCCAAAAATTAAATGGACACATTTTTCCTGACGTCCCAAATGCAGACAACCTGCAAAGGCTTGGTGTTTGAAGTCGGCTTCTTCAGTTTTGTAATGGATCTATGAGGTTAACATATCCAACAAGTAATGGGAATGCACAGCTACCCACGTCACACACTGTCAAACTGTGTTGAGTTGTTAGGTCAGCTCAGTTAGCCTTGTTTATGTGGTTTGAGACACTGTATGGCATATATATGGAAAGAAATGGATGAAATTTAGGCTTCAGATGTTTTAACTCTGACATACTGTTCCATTTTTTGTGAATAACAATATTAATGACGGGATGAAAAGACACACCTAGCTGGAAACTGATATCGAAAACTGTTTTTGCCGCTTTGTCAATTCTTAAATGTTCTAAACCATAAAAATAATCAAAGCTAATAAAAAAAAAATCACATTGATTTTAGCTAAAATTTGAATTCAGTAGAAATAAACTGAGCTGACATGGAATAAAATCAAAAACAAATAAAAAATGATTTCAGTATGTAGTTTCTTTGGCCGAACCACCACGGTAACCTCAGAGCGGTGCGTCACACTTGATTACGTCACAAGGAAAGAATAGCATGTCCTGGTCTGCAACAGCCAGCACACTCCTCCATTTCACCAGTGAAGCTCCTTTTTCAGCGACGCTCACATTACAAGCTTCTTGGCTCAAATCCGATCTCTCTGACGGGACGGTTCACACTCGTCTAGGCAAGTGACTTAAATCTATCATTAATGTGATGAACCGGCGTCCTGAACTGACCCTCATGAGCTCCTCCTCCTCAGTAACTTCACGACTGAATCACTGCATCATCAGCACAAACTAACGAGCTTCGCTGAGAAGATCATTAACTCTGATCAGCTCTCAGCTTCATTATTAGAGACAGATGGAGGAGAAAAAGGTGAGATGAGCTGCCTTTCCACAGTTTACAGGCTTTAACGTCTGTTTGGCGCTGCTGCCAGAGTAACACTGAATGATGGTCACGCGCAGTGGGGAAAAGCACATGAATTCCCATGTGAGCATCACATTAAGGTCACATGGCCACGAATCGGATACGTATCTGATCTAGGACCACATACGAAGGTGGCTCAGGTTCAATTTGAAAAGATGAGATCTGCGTCCACACGGCCCTAAAAACATGAGATCCGAGTCACATTAGGGCAAAAAAATCGGATTTGTGCCACTTCAACCTGGTAATGTGAACGCAGCCTTAAACACTTTGGTTCTAATTTCAGTTTCATACAGTAGATTCTTCTTGTTCAGCTTCTGCAATCTGCTACTAACACAGCACCCATTTAAGACCCTGAAGCTTTTCATGAAGTTCATGGTTTGAACAATATCGCAATAAACAACGGTAAAATATTACCTTCAGAAAAAAATGAGCATTTCCATTAAATAAACAACACTGGCATGCTACACCTCCATCCACTGTTGGGCTGCTTTTGAGAGATCTTTGAGAACTTAGAAATGAATCTAACTCTGTGAAACATAATATTTCTTACAGTGCAGACGGCTGCTGCTGTAGCTCAGACCTCAGCGGACATGGCAGTTCGCATTATCCTCCATCAAAAATACAAAACACATTCACACATTCGACCACACACACGGGTTTGAACGAGAAGAGAGTCTTAGGTCATGATTCCAATCAGCCCTTCATCGCTTGTCCCATTGCCTTCAGGGCTATTGCACGCAGTTATGATGCCCAAGCCAAGTTCTGCAAAATCCTCCTGCATGCTTGTCGTCATCATCATTTTAGGCTCCAGGCGGTTACACAGCGTCCTGTAGGAGGGCAGAGGGTAGCCCAGTTCTCGAAGGAATTCATATCCTTTCACTCCGACGGCACAGCGGATCTTGCGGGCGGTCAGAACCGTGTCGTGCGACCACACGGCCCGCCGTGAGCGCTTGGCAAGGGTCAGGGCCCGGATCTGGTCCTCATATAGAAACATCTGCAGTCCTTTCTCCATCTTGCTCAGCTTGTGCAGACGTTTCTTCATCTCCTCCGCCTGGACGGCAAACAAAGGGACAGCAAAGAGAAGAGTCATTTGTGGCTACTTTTAAAGCGATCGGATTTATATAATTATCTATATAATAAACTTAAATTATCACATGCTTCCCTGTAACAGCAAGAGCCTGTTTAGTAATCTTAAGTAGACTTGCTTACGTGGCTTCAGACGTTATATGACAAACTGTTATGTACAAAAAACACAGATCCAGGCTTAAAATAACTTCGTTATGAATTGTACTTTTGCCCGTTTTTATGGAACATAATGTACACAATTCAGTGCCAGAAACCACTTAAGCCAGTAAATATGGGCAGTCGTGGGCTGGAGGTTAGGGAGCTGGCCCTGTGACCGGAAGGTTGCCGGTTCAGTCCCCAGGGCCGACAGTTCATGACTGAGGTGTCCTTGAGCAAGACACCCAACCCCCAACTGCTCCCCCGGTTGTGGGATCAAAAAAGTATCACTTAACTTAAATCTTAACAACACAATCATGTGCAAATTACACAATGTTAAACTGCTGGACATAAACTTCCATTGTTTGTTACGTTTGTTAGCATCCAGTACTTAAGTAGTTGTAACGAGAACATCTGGAAACAACCAGTGGAACATTTGGGTGAAATGCAGGTGTGAAGTTAGACTCATTAGGCTGGGAACAAATTTGAGTGAAATTTCAAAATCAATCTGATGCTTCATGAAGGCAGAGCACTCATCATCCATCATATGGTGCACTCATCATCCTTGTTCAACAGACAACACGCCTGTCGCTAGCAAATGGATCAAGAAGGGTCTGGGTTCGGTTCCCTGGCCGGGCCACCCGGGGTTCCTTCTGTGTGGAGTTTTGCATGTTCTCCTTGTGTCTGGGTGGGTTTCCTCTCACAGTCGAAAGACATGCGGTCAGGTCAACTGGACATGCTAAAATGCTCCTAGGTGTGAATGTGTGTGTGGATGTACACGTCGGTATGTTTGCCCTGCGATGGACTGCCGACCTGTCCAGGATGTTTCCGGCTAGTCTGCTTTGCCTGTAGTGGCAATCGCACTCCGAACGTTAAAACTGCATGGACAGGAAAAATTTTGAAAGTGGGGTTTAAAGTGGGCGCAGATTTTTAAAATTTAAATGTAAATTTAAGTTTGAGGTTATAAAAGCCAGAAGGTCCCTGGTCTTCGGGTACATTCATTCAAAAGTATTGTAAATAAGTAATGTCAGCAATAACTCTACAAAACAGGCAATAACATTAATACTAAAAACTCGGCACACAGCAATCCTAATTTTTTACTTGCAGTTATATAAACAAACAACCTTAACTGCACATTTTATCTGAAGACTTTTGCTTAATTTTAACACTATAAAGATGCTCTGGCCAGTAGGGGGAGTAGTGCACCTCCTGATCAATCCCAAACCCCACGATTTGAAGAAAACCACTGGCTCATGAGCCCTGCTGAAAACTTGACTCACTTTTGAAACACCTCCATGAATCACGGTGTACGTCACATAAACACTGTGTATATGAGGGCAGATCTGAACGTGTACAGGAGCTTTTGCTGTTGTAGGTTTCAGGAGTTGACCAAAGGTTGACCACCTTTCAGGAGGGTCAAATCTGCACTCGGCTCGGCACAGCTCTGATGAATAAGGGCCACTGTGCCTTGACATGTACTCACTGGCCCTGCGAGAGTTGTTCTAAAAAATAAACAAAAGCAAACTTCAAGACCACGTCTTGGCTGATCAACTACATTTGGGATAAGGAGAAAACTGCTCATTTGATCTTCATGCCAAACCCTTGATTTAAGGCCTTGTCACAAATCCTGACGGTTTATCGAATGGTTTATGAAATGCTGCTTATAAATAAAATAAACCTGCTGCAGCGCAAAGAAAATAGTAAGCAAGAGGGAGAGTTTGCAGGCCAAACAGCTTCTATTTTTACTCGTTTTCACTATGCTCCAGCTCCCAGATGCATTCTGGCACCGGGGATCACCGAGTCCTGTGCTGCCTGTTCTAACAGAGGGTGAAGCACTGGCCTCTCTCTGGAGCCGGGCTGTGTGCTGCTGCTGCTGCTCCAGCTGACTTTTGTAATGCTGGCACAGAGAGCACGGCCGTTCCTCCTCCGCTCTCTGCCTTTCTTCTTCCTCTGGGTCCAGGCGCGGCTGCCGCCGGGCGTAGCCGTGGTCCCCGACGTTCAAATCCTTCTCTGTTGAAATGAGACAAAATTAGACATTATTAGGGAGCAGATGTGCTGGAGGAGGATAAACATCTGCAGGGATGCTTATTCAAGAAGAGGGGCTATTTCATACAAGGCATTTCAATTTCTCAGTTAGGTTTTGTCCTAAAAAAACAAAAAAAAAAAAAAACAACTGTCCAATAGGAACTAAGAATACACTGATTTGGGAATTTTAATGAAAAAGGAAAAACAGCTGTTAGCCAAAGACAGCACTTCACTACTATGAGAAAGCAAGTCATGAATTCCTAAGTCATAATTATGAGACAGTAAGTCGTAATTATGTCAAACATTGTTGAGATACTGAGTCATAATTATGACCTGCATTCTCACAACTGACTGACTGTCTCTCAATTATGACTTACTAAATTGTAATTATGAGACTGTAAGTCATAGCCATGACATCACATGACAAGCATGAGATACCAAGTCATAATTTCGAGATATTAGGTCATAATTATGAGGTCGTAGGTCATGATTGTGACTTAGTATCTCAATAATGACTTACTGTGTCATAATTATGCCTGACGTAGCGTGCCATAGTTATGACTTACTAAGTCGCAATTGAGACTGTAAGTCAAAACGATGACACATTAATTCGTTACTGAGACACCAAGTAATAATTATGAGATATTAAATTAGAATCATGAGCGTAGATCATAATTATAACTTGATCTCAACAACTACTTTCTACATCATTATTACCACTTACTGTCTCATAACTATGACTTACAAATTTTTAATTATGAGACTGTAAGTCAGTCATGACATCACATGATTGGCACAATGTACTAAATCATAATTATGAGGTTGGGACTTAGTATCTCATTAATGACGACACTGTCTCTATGCCTTAGAGTCTCATAATTATGTAATTATGAGATTGTAAGTCATCATTGATGAAATATCAATTCGTTATTATAAGACATTGGCATAATTATGAGATTAAATTATGAGAGTGTAGATTATAATCATGACTTAGTATCTCAAAAACTACTGGTCATAATTACGACTTGGTGTCTCATAACCATGACCCGGCATCTCATAGTGAACTTAAATTACACATTTTCTGGCTAGGTAAGTAATTATTATGAGATATGCCCTCATTTTTATGACATGGCAAGTCATAACAATGAGATGCGCGTCATCATTTTTCTCATGATTTCTTAAACGGCTGTATAGTTTCCTCTGGAGGACACCAGTACCACTCGGACACGGTCTGAGCTCAGTACCTGCTTCATGTTTAACTGGGAGAGCCACGGGAGTGGTGATGGGTGAGGGTGGGTCCGGGACATTGAACAGTGTGGGGATCGCGTTGGGCTTCAGTTTCCTTCCCCCTGCTGGCGAGCGAGCGATCTCTTCAAACTGGCTCTCCTCGAAATGATCCTGCAATCCGTTCAGAGAGAAGTGTGTTAAGAAAAGACCCCCGCCGATCTAACTGTCGGCTTTCCGCACCTCTCGTTTGAACAGAAACGAGCAAAGGGTGGAAGACTTTAGCTGCGACTCTGAGCCGATATGAGGGAGTTATGTCCACTTGCCTGACACAGTCTGGAGCAGGGGGTTGGCACAAAGTCCCGGCGACAGTTTATAAGCCACTTTCTCATCCGCACCGGATCTTTCGGGAAGCGAAAAAGCTGCTTTCCGATGGTCGTGGAGTTGGAGCAGTTTGGAGCAGAACATCCACCCATGGCGGTTTACTTATAACCAAACTAACGTTAGCTCGCCTGCTAGTGCTACTACGGTGGACATGTAGCCTTAGCTAGCTAACCTACGCTAGCAAGTCAATGACCGTGCTGCACGTCTCACATGAGATTTTCGTTCGAATGAAAGAGCCGGTAGAAAAGCGTAAGTCCCTAAAATGTTTGTCTGAGCCAGGTAACCCTCCCCCCGCTAAATACGCACAAGATTTGGCTTAGAAAGAAATGCAACCCCGAGTTTGTTAGAGCCAAAATGGCGCCTGTTGGGCTCTTACCCGTCGACCTTGGTGATGAGGCTGAGTCCCTAATGGACCCGTACTCCCTACATAGTGCACCACTTAAGTCTCGGAAATATGACTTCTGTGCACAAATGCGCGCTAACCGTCCAGTCGTGCAGGCATTCGGCCGCCCTGCTGCCCCAAACAGCGTTCTCGAGGGCACACACGCCTCTATATGAAGACCTCCCTAATGCACTACATAGGGAGTAGGGAGCCATTTGAGACAGCCGCAGTGACGCGCTGCTGGTGGCCGCTTACACGGCTGCCTGCGCAAATTCCGAGGGAAAACACACTCTTAAAAATATTTAAGAGCCGTTATAAACGTACCGCATCCGCTCTAAACTTTGTCCCGTCTATCTTAAGAACAATCACAAACTTGTACGTTTTCACTCATTTTATTTCCGTGTGAAACCGGTTCCACTGGCACGGAGCTCAGGCGTTAGACAGGATGAAACTCGGCATCTCACATGGAGTAGGACACATTTTTTGTGTTTGAGAGAAAGTCGGGCATTTGTTTATTCATTTTTTTTGCTTTAAACCAGCGACAGAGAAAAAGAAAGAAAGCGACAATATCATCCTCTCAAAGTAGTTGTTTAAAAAGGGCAGATAAAAGCTGAAACGCGCCGGCTCTCTCGTTTTCCAGCTCTCAGCTAAGCTAGCTTAGCGGTCTAACCTTGCTTTTCTGTGGCCGTTAAATAAGAGTCCCCTACACATTGTGGAATAAAGTAGCTGTGGGCAGCGCAGTGCTCACACAGTATTTTATAGCTTTTCTGTGTACATATATTTTTTATTTTAGAAGAGTGGCGAGATGAGCCAGGTGGTGCCCGTAATAGACGTGCAAAATGACAATTTTAAGGAGCTTTGGCCTTCAATGGTGCTCGCCTTTAAAACGTCCTCCTTCATTGCGCTGGACACGGTGAGGATTCATATAAAGAAGCGAAAATAAAAAGAAAGTCACTCATATGTGTTTTGTTTTCCAGTGAGCATTAATTTTATCTTCTCTTTACCTTCAGGAACTGAGCGGTCTTGGCGCGAGGAAAGCGCTTCTCGCTGAGTGAGTTTTACTGAACGCTGCGTGATGCGATATTTATCGCGATATTTGATTCCACGATAAATTGACATTTTCTGTAAATTAAAGTTAAAGCAGCACGAACGCTTAAAAGGAAACTCCGCTGATTTAAAAAAAAAAACAATTTCTGTTTGATTAAAGTCATTCAGAGCGGTTTGGTGTGAAACGCTCTGTTCTAGAGCCGGAATTGTGCACATTGGTGGTGATGGGAACCAGACATCCGAAAAGCTGAATGCCTCTGAAAGCTCCCTCACTGAAAGTTATCACTTGAAGTGGTTATGGATGCGCTGCCTCGTTTCTGAGTCAGAGGCATTGTTTTATGATTGTTTTCAGATTTTGGTGCTTAACTACATTGATGGTGGAGTGGTACATGCAAGCCAATAGGCAGTATAGTCCCGAAAATGATTCAAAGGAACGATACGTTCTTCATGTTTATTTGACATTAAAGTATTTTACCATCATAAAAATTACATATGAAACTTAGAAGACACGTGGGAGTTAACCAGTGGTTTTGGATATTAAATAAACTGCTCCGTTTGTAAATGTTGTGACCCCTGGTTCCTATCACCACCACTATAAAGAGCTCTGTAATAAGTGTAAACTGTAGGTTTCTCTATAATGAACCATTTTAAGTTAAACCACTCTGACTGTGTTTACATCTCAATGACAAAATAATTCAGAACTTTAGAAAAACTGGTGGATTTTCCCCTTAACTGCAGCTGTATGCTGCTGTGTGAGGTAAACTAAAGCAGAATTCAGATTTCCCCAAATTTCTGTATAATTATTCCATCCTTGTGATGTAAGCAGAGACATTCCAAGTGGTTTGATATGAAAAGACTTGTTTGAATTGTAGAGAAACTTACCGGCTGCATTTCACACCACACCACTCTGAATGGTTTCATTTACATCTTAACAGCTGAACTGAAGGAATTTAGAGTTTTCTGCTTTAACATGACACCACAGCACAAAGACTAATCCTCAATCATGATTTAACTTTCTGATATATTAAGCACAATTATAACAACTAGCTCTTTTGAAATTACCCAGTTATGCGCTTATCCTTCTGGGTTAGCGATGGGAGCTTGAGCCTATCCCAGCTGTCATCAGGTGTAAGGCAGGATACAAGCTGGACAGGTTGTCAGTCCATTGCAGGGCGGGCAGACACAGACACACAGACACACACACACACACACACACACACACACACACACACACACACACACACACACACACACACATCTTCGAAGCCGCTTATCCTTCTGGGTTAGCGGTGGGAGTTGGAGCCTATCCCAGCTGTTATCAGGTGTAAGGCAGAATACAAGCTGGACATGTTGTCAGTCCATTGCAGGGCAGATAGACAGACATAGATATACATTCTCTCTCACACACACACATACACACACAGACTCACACCTAATTGGCCTGACTGCATGTCTTTGGACTGTGGGAGGAAACCCACCCAGACACGGCGAGAACCCCGGTCGCCCGGCTGGGGAATTGAACCCAGGCCCTTCTTGCTGTGAGGCAACAGTGCAGTCTAAGCAGTTTAAGTGAATGTTTTGGGGTGTTGGTTGAGACATAGATGATGTTTTTGCTCTCTTAAGGTCAGTTGAAGATCGTTATAAAGCGATATGCCATGCCGCTCGCACACGCTCAGTACTGTCCCTGGGGATGGCTTGTTACAAGAAACTTAGTGACAAAGTGAGTATTCCACCTTTGCATACAAAGTAATGTTGGTAATGTTCTGTGTGATTATCTTTAATAACAGGCTTCTTGAATCTTTGTTTATAGGCCGACAGCACGTACCTGGTTCAAGTTTACAACCTGACGCTGTTGTGCTCAGAGGAGTACATTATTGAACCTCAGTCAGTGCAGTTCCTAGTGCAGCATGGCTTCGACTTTAACAAACAGTATGCTCAAGGTGTTCCCTACAACAAGGGCAATGATAAAGTAAGTAGTTCAAAAGGAAGCACAGATTTCTTCCTTAGTTACTACAGTTTTGATTTACTCTGACTAATAGTTCACCAGGATGGTTAATCTTTTTTAATGCATATTTGGATTATGCTGTAAATTACAGGTTTGATTATGGTCCAGGAAAGTGTTCAGTCCATCAAGAAACCTAGACATTCTCTTGATGGTTACCCTCTATGGACAAAAGTATTGGGACACCTGCACATTGTCCAAAATGTCTTGGCTTTGCTGAAGCATTAAGATTTCCTTTCAGTAGAGGGGTCTAGATTAACCCCTGAAAAACAACCCCATATCATCATCCCTCCTCCACCAAACTTTACAGTTGGCACAATGCAGTCAGGCAGGTAACGTTCTCCTGGCATTCGTCAAACCCAAACCCAGACGCGTCCATCGGACTGACAGATGGAGAAGTGTGATTAGTCACTCCACTGAATATGTTTCCACTGCTCCAGAGTCCAGTGGCTGTACACGCCTCCATCCGACACTTGGCATTGTGCATTCTGATCTTAGGCTTGTGTGCAGCTACTTGGCCATGGAAACCCATTTCTCGAAGCTCTTAACATGTAGGTTTTTTTGTTGATGTTCCTTTAGAGGCAGTTTGGATCTGATTAGTGAGTGATGCAACAGAGGATAGACACGGCGCTTCAGCACTGACCAGCTCCAAATCTAACAGGACAGGCAAATTCACAGACTGACTACTGCCAGTGTTTGTCTGTTGAGACTGCAAGGCTATGTGCTTAATTTGATCCACCTGTTACCAATAGGTGTGGCTGAATTCAGTAATTAGGAGGGGTGTGACAATTTTCTCCATATATTGTAGTTTGATGGGGTGGGATCTTAGATGCATCGCGATGCGGATGTGTACGATTCTGAATCAGTTCACAAACGTCAGAAATTGGTTTTCGAAATCTAATTCATAATGTAATGTTGACAGAGCGCCAAAGGCAGAATTCGGAAGTGGGCAAGTGCAGTCTGTGACGGCACATAAATAAAACACAACTGGATGAGCGAGAAATCCGTCTGCATTAAAAGCTGGGTTATATCAGGAGTCGACAAACCAAATGTTAAGAAGAGCCGTCTTGAAGATATTTAACTGACACAGCGACCCTCCACTCTCTACAACAAGACCAATACTGAACATCTGCTGCGTGGATATCCATTGCCACAGAGCCTTGCGTCACCGTAACTCCAATTTATCACAGATGAGTGGCAGCCAATGTCTCATGTGCTCCAAACAAGAGCAGTGAATGAGAGTCTTCTAGTTTCCTTGCCAAATCACTTCTATTGGTTTCTTTTCTATAAGACATTGAAAGTACATTTGTTATGGATCACTACAGGTACTTTGCTTTGAAAGTACCAAGTCGTCACACAGTGAGAAAATAGAAATCCTGTGTAGAAAAAAGATGCATCGATAATCGTCTTCTAATCGCATCACAGCCTCTGAATAGCAATCAGATCGAATCGTGAGGTTCCTAGACATTCACACCCCTAATGGCTACTTCTAAATTTTGGCTGGAGTGTTGCTTTAATATACATAGTTGGCTAGCGGACACAGCAGTGGACTGTAGACAGTTTTGGGTTATTTTATGTATATAAATAGCTTGAGACTTTTATTTTGAATATTATTTAATTACACTGTTCCAAATTCAATGCAGTTGCATCAACACCTTTAGGCTGATGTGTTCCAATGCATTTTCAGTGATTGATATTTGAACATTACTTGAATTATTTTTGTGTTTGTTTGTTTTGTTTTGAGGGAGGAGATGCCCACGGGGTGAATATGCGCACCTTATTTGTGGAGCTCCTGAGGGCCAACAAGCCTCTGGTGGTCCATAACGGCCTGATTGACATGGTGTTCCTGTACCAGTGCTTCTACGCCCATCTGCCTGAAAGGCTGGGTACGTTTATAGCAGACCTGTCGCAGATGTTCCCCGCCGGCATTTACGACACCAAGTATGCGACAGAGTATGAGCTGCGCTTCACCGCCTCCTACCTGGAGTACGCTTATAAAAAGTGGTACGTTTTCAGTGTAGTAATTAAAAACATGCCAGCAATGTCAATGAAAATAAGCATTAATCAGTCAGTTGTGTCTAAAAGTATAGGCCTGTTCTGTTTACAGTAAGTTGGACAATGCCAGATCCATTGAGGCTGGGAAGGATGGACCTTGTTTGCTCTTGGAGTTTTGTAATTACACCGGGCGCCTGCAGAGCTACGTAGACTACAGGCCTTGCTTGGACAGCCAGAGTCATGATGGCACCCTGAACATCTGCATTCAGTTCTCTGTGAGTTCTTACAAAATGCTTCCTCAAAAGGCTTCCTGGACACTGATCTTGATGTGCTAGAGGAATTGTTAATGTGAATATAGTAGTAGTTGTTAAAATGTCACTAACTGAAAAAAGTTGGCACTTTATATAAAATGTAGATCTTCTTCTTCTTTTGGCTGCTCCCTTTAGGGGTCGCCACAGCGGATCATCTGCCTCTATCTTGCCCTATCCACTGCCTCCTCTACTTTCACACCAACCATCTCCATGTCCACCTTCACTACATCCATAAACCTTCTCTGAGGTCTACCTCTTCTCCTTCTACCCGGCAGCTCCATCTCCAACATTCTTTGCCCAATATATCCACTATTCCTCCTCAACACATGTCCAAACCATCTCAACCTGGCCTCTCTGGCTTTATCTCCAAACTGCTCCACCTTCACTGTCCCTCTGATCTGCTCATTTCTAATCTTGTCCATCCTTGTTACTCCCAACGCAAATCTCAGCATCTTCATCTCCGCCACCTCCAGCTCAGCCTCCTGTCTTTTAGACAGAGCCACAGTCTCCAAACCATACATCATAGCAGGACGCACTACTGTCTTGTAAACCTTCCCTTTCTGACTAACTGACTGTTTATCCTTGTTTGTGTGTCAAACCTGCAAACTTTAAATGCATTTCTTTTTAAGCGGGGAGACTATGGACCAATCCCATTTCTTCTTGTTACCTCTAGCCCTTGTTTTCTAGTATCATCCTAACCCCTTGGAACTGAGTTAGAAGGGTTAGTGGTTGAAATCTTCATCCTATGAAACGGGACACTCAAATTAAAAACACATAATTTCATTAACAGCTACTAGCACTGCTCTGTCAGTGACCCTGCCAGTCTGGAGTGACAGAAGCGGAGGTTAAAGTTCAGCTCCTCACTACTGGGCTTTAGTTACATTTAGGGCATCATATAAATGTATTGGTGGGGGGTGGCGGGGTGGGAGTTGTCAGCATACTGCTAGTGATTTTTTTTTTTTATACTTGATATGAAGAAAAGGACCATAATACATTAAAACGACACTAAACTGAGATAATACAACGGTGACTGGAATTTTAAACAGAAAATTCTCACATTTATGGGTTTCTTTGGTCTCTTGCTGAGCCGTCTTGATGGTTTTTCTTTTTGGCTCATAACACTGTTTGGAGCGAGCCTCTGAAAAACCTCTGTTTGTAGCCCTAACACTTGGCCCTACCCCTCTATCTCAACAAGAATGGGGAGGCCCAACCCCTAGACGTGAACACACAAAACGGAGGGCTGTTAGGGGCGAGGGGTGAAATGGGATTGGGCCTAAGTACGATACAAAACTGCGATAAACACCATCTACAAACATCTAGCGTTCCTAATAGATCACCGTGCTTTTCAGCCTGGAGGTCTAGAGATAACTATGGAAAAATGTACACGGGCCTATATTTTTCACATATTTTTAAATGACTTGGTATATAATCTCTACATCAGTGATGTCTCATAGTTAGTATTAGCTTAAAAAAAAAGTTTGTAGTTGAACAGCAAAAAAAAAAAAAAAAAAAAAAATCTAATTTGATACAGTGTGAAATAGTGCTTAGCCAAGCAGCTAAACAAGCAGGTTACTTTACCAACTTATGTGTGTAACATTGTGATTATTAACTTCTGTATGTCCACATTGGTCAGAGGAATCTGCCAGTTATTTATCTTTTGAAGTAAACATATCACTGCTGCTAAAGAGCTTTCAGATGTTTGCAGAAATCCCTTAACATTTAAAAACTAAAATAGAAATGGTAGAAGAATAGAATGGTTTATTTATGGTCAGTAACTGCATAATCTTTCATGCATTTGGATACCATCAGGCATAATCACAGCACTTTTTGCAGAGTGTAAGACAGCCAGTCAGCAGTCTAGATTTTGGAACAGGAATTCTTATTATAAGACTGATTTCCTTTGTAAAAGTTGTTGATGGTTCTAGTCTGGTCATCTCCAGTAACTGCATACTGTTTTTTTTTTTTCTTTTCTTTTCTTTTATAGGCTTACGGATGGTGTGCTAACGGCTCTCAGTGCCCCATGTCGCACGACACGGACCTCATCATTCAGCAAGACGAGAAAACCAAAGAGGACAAAAAGAAAAAGAGGAAGCGCAGGAAGAAACAGAAGGCTGCCCGGGAAGTGGAGGAGGACGGTTTGCCTGGAGAGAAGAGAGCTCATCTGGAGGACATGGACCAGGAGCAGGAGGATCGGGATGCAGTGGTAACCACCTGTGAAACCACGGCAACAGCATCTGTGCACCAGCAAACCAGTGGAGAGGTGACAAAGGTGACCTGTGTTAATGACTCCGGTAGTATAGAAGGGACTGAGAATGGGAGCGGCGTCCCTCCAGCACAGGACTCGGCTACAGACGATGGCGGAAATGCACAACAGACGTCTAAAGGCTTCACCGGAGCCCGGGAGAGAAAGATGGAGGGAGGAACCCACAGAGCCGGATTCGATGCCTTCATGACTGGTTACATTTTTGCTTTTGCCAGCGTTTTGAAGTCAGATGAATCTGCTGCTCAGGCTGGATTATGTGGGTGTGTGAACAAACTGTATCTAAGCGGCAAGTCAGTCCCGCTTCACGTGGTCAAAAGCACCTTCTCGAAGTCCTCCAAGGCTCATGTGCACAAAATGGAGCAAGTCTGGGGAAAAAGCACTGTCAAAGCAGATGGAGCTGATGCATAAAGAAGTGTTTTTAATTTTGGGGTAAATAAAGAAGCACATTTGATTTATTAATACAGTCACTTGCACTGTTTTCCTAAAGATTAGGGCTGCACGATATATTGTTTATTAATCGTTATCGCGATATTGGCTTTGTAATACTCCTATGGTCGATGAACACACTATGCAGACTGGCCTTTTAATCACAAACAGTGTTTTTGCTGTGAGGATTCTGACCAATCGCAGTTCTTATGTGGGGTCAAATTGAGTTTGGTCAGAATATTGTAAGACAGTCTTTACTCATGTCACATTATTGACTGACCAAATTAATGGTATACAATTATAGAAACTTCTACAAATATAATTTTTTTTCCCATTACCACAAATATAGCTGAGCATCTAAGATGTTTGGTGTCCAAAGTTTGCTTCTGTAATTGACATAAGATTCTGGATAAAAATGTTTGTTTTTTATTTATTTACATTAGCTCACGTGCTCCTTTACTATGTTGATCTGTAGGCCTCTGTTCATAAACATAAACCAGCCCAAACTAATTTACTATAAAATGAAATGGTGTTTGTAGAAATTCAGAAAAAAGCCGCGTCAGTCTCGACTGCATATGTGGACATATTTCTATATTGAGCTCTATTTACACAAAGTTAGGTTAGTTCATCATTTATGTTGAACAGACTCTCCCAAAGTTTTACGCTGCTGCGCTGACGTTGAACCGTGTGCTGCACTGGGTCGGTATGACCAACAGGTCAAAACCAGCTCTAAACAAAGTGACCGCTGGGCCCTGATTGGTGCTCTGGCTTCAGACACATGGCAGAAAAAAGTGGGAATAATTCGGTACAGACAAATTTGAACACAAAAGTAAAATCATTAAATTTATTTTTTTTAACCGACTGAATACATACATGCAAATATACATAAAAAAAAAAATCTGAAACCGTATGAATGGAAAAGAAGGTCCTGATCTGTCTTTGGTAGAAATATACATCTCTGATTCAATTACAAATTCACACAGCCAGGATGAGAATGACCAAAAAAAAAAAATAAAAATCAGAGAAACGGGCACAAACAACATTATGTACATAAATCTGTGTTCATCAAACTATTATTAATATGCTGTACAGGTAGTTGACCAGCAGGGAAGTAAGACATAGTAAAATCACTTCTTCATAAATATCAAAATAGATCCTCTCTATAAAACTAGTCTGCTTCGGTTACATTTATTGCATAGAAATGTAGTGACAAAAAAAATTAAACCATTAAGTTTTTACTCGTTTCAAGTGCAATTTACATGTTTTAAGTAGTTACAGACAACAGACTTTTCAGAAGACCTGAGAGGTCAAAGCGTGAAGAAGATCCAGCTGGTGCTCAACTTTCACTTAGAAGTCGCTCAACCTTTGTAATAGACGGCTGCGAGAGCGACGCTCGAGTAAAACGTGGGTGAAGTGATCGTGGGGATGGAATGTTTTTTTCTTTTCCAGCTAATTATTGGTAGACTTTCTCAAAATGTCTGCAGCGATAACCTGTGGATACAGACACGTTTCAGAATGGTTTATTTATTGTAATTAGGAAAACCCAGTTTATATCTACATAAACACAGAATCTGTGAGTTTGTCAGGATATAAAAACGTGTTTAACCAATTAAGTAAACGCAGTGCAAGGGTGTTAAAATACATTCAAACAAGATGTGTCGATTGTAATAACCCATTAGAGCTATGCATCATAGCTTATTAGCTTATTTGTTCTCTGTCTATGTGAGCGCTTGATGGTTTGTTGGGTAACAGTCTGGATCGGTGTTTCACACGTCATGCCACAAAAAAAAAACAAAAACAAAAAACAAATGTGTGCTTAAGTTAGGAGGGTTTCCTTTTTCTTCCAAGAAACAATAGAAAATGTACATCTATTAAGCGTATTAAATATAATCATGAAAACTATGTGCACGGCATCTGTTCCTGACCGCTGGGTCAATCTTCGGGATGACTTCCGCGGCGTCTTTTAGATGTCACAGCGGGACAGGAGGTCAGATGACCTAGATGCCCGGCAGGGTGCAAGGACGATGGAGCGGAGCTCCTGCGGCTCCATGGAAACGCTCAGACCGAGAGAGTTCCTATTGGTCGAGGAGGACAAGGTCAGCATGTCCTCTTGATCCTCGGCCTCCATGTCCTCGCAGGGCGCCGGGCGCTGTCCGTTTCGGTTCTGCAGGTGAACCAGGCCCAGGTTTTGCTCTTTATTGTCATCAATGGGGCTGCCTCTGCTGCTAGAGCAGTCCATGGCTTCTGCCTCAGTATCAGTGGAGGCAGGGCACGACCAGTTATCGTCTGGTTCCGCCCCTTCGTCTGCTTCCAATTCACAATCTGTCCTTGGCCAGTAGGTGTAGGCAGGACATGATTGGCTGAGCTCTGGCTCTGGCCCCTGCTCTTCATCTGGCTCCACCTCCCTCTCTGCTCTCGGCCTGTATGGTGGGATCTCCATCACTGCGTATTTTTTTGCCCAGCCGCTGAGCACCTTGGGCCTGGCCTCTCCAGGCTCGCTCCTGCTGGCGCAGAAAACCTCGGACAGGGCCGGCTGAGGCGAGACGGGCAGCGAGCGGCACTGGCGGCCGGGCAGCTGCCATAGTTCAGGCCAAGGAGCAGAGGATCCGCTGCACACGGCGCCACTGCTGCCGTTGGGCTGCGGCTGGTACGCGCTCAGAGTGCCGTGTGGAGAGTGCAGGTCAAACATAAGGGAGAACACTGACTTGCTGGGCATGTCGAAGAACTTGATTTTACCACCCTTCAGATCCTCCCTGGCACTGAAGGGGTTGACCTTAGGGACCCCCCGCGATGGTTCCCGTGACCCGGGGCAGTAGTTAGAGTCCTGGACATTGGCCTTGCGGCCCGGCTTGCGGGAAAAGATGTCGGACTGGCTACGAGAAAGCCAGATGTTGCGCCGTGGACGGGGCGATTTGGGCGGGATCTTGTCGTCCTGGAGGCCGATGGGGTTCAACCTCTTTATGCCCTGGAACTTATCTCCTGGAGAGAGAGAGAGATGCGGTATGTTGACATTTGAAAAAAGTGAGAGGAACAGTTCAGTCACCTTAATGTCGCTAATGGTGAATAAACATGAACAACCACCATTTAGTGGCCTACACCACTGCATGCATTATCAGCATGCACTTGTTTTGTAAAGCTGAAAAGGTAATCAAACACCAGAGGGCGCCAGAGGGACATATTTAATACATATGGGATTAAAGCCTGAAGTGAAGTCAATAGTGCAATACTGATGCTGATACCACACATACCACAACGTCACTGTGGCGAGCGATGTGCCATTTAG